>NW_026865055.1:0-62936 GCF_026571515.1 Ruditapes philippinarum
CTGAAGGGCCCGGGGGTTAAAAGGCGTTGGTGTAGCTTGCAACCCGCCCCAAACCCCTCAAAAAACCCAAACCTACCCCGGGTTTTTCACGGGGGGGGACCCTCATATGGATCTCAAAATTAAGCATCGGTAAAAAATTTTTAATTTAATTTTTGCTCATCCCATGTGGTATGGTATAAAATCGATAAAGTGAAACGAAAAAAGGTCAGTCCCCAAGGGGAAAAAGGGTTTAAAATTTTTTTCATGTTGTTTTGGAGTAAGGGTTAAAATTTGGGGGGGCCGAAAGGGTGAGAAATGGGTTGGATGATCGACCCTGATTGTAGTGATAATTTTTTTGTGAAAGAACACAAATTTATAATTTAAAATTTTAAAAAGGAAAGATATTTCCCGAAAGATGTAGTACATAAGTTTTTTTTTTTTTCAATTTTCCCCCCTTTTTTGCCCCCCAGTAAATTTTAGTCCAATTTTAAAGGGGAGTAGTTTTTCCCAACCAAAAACCCTTTTTCCCGGAGAGTTACACCCGTATAGACAACCTTCCCTTTTTTGCTAACTAAACCAAAAAATTTTCCCGGGGAAATTTTAAAAAACGTCAGAGAGGGGAAAATGGTTAGAATCATCGGGGTCTTTAAACCCGGTTCCCACCCCGGAAGGGGGTGGGTTTTTTAAAAAAAGGGGTTTAATGTCAAGTTTTAAAGCAGTTAAATTTCGATTTATTTATGAAAAAGAAAATGTGATGAAGTAAAAGGAACGGTGCACAGACAGTGAAATTTAAATAGAGATAAAGACCGATTAAAAGTTTTTGGATAAAAGGGGCAGAGTTTAAAAAGATTAAAGGTGGGGGCAAAAATTTTCTTAAAACGGGGGCATTTCCCCCAGATATCTATCTTTTAACGGGAATTTGGGCTTTCCATGAAAAGGGGTCAAACAAAAACCGGGGCCTGCAGCATTTTCAATTTTGGGCCGGGGTTTTTGGGTTTTTTTTTGAGATTGTTTTACTATTTTTCGTACGTTTTTTTTTTTTCGGTTTTTATAACGTCTGTAGAATTTCCCCGGGGAAAAGGGGTTGGGGGTTCCCAGACCCTAAAGGCAGATCGTACAGTTTCCCCAAATTCCCCCAAGTCGTTTTGGTACGTTTTTTCCCTATTGTTTTTTTTCGGGACCCAAACAACTTGGGAAAACACAGATACAACTCAGAGCCAAAAAATGTTTGAAATTTTAAAAAGATTTAAAAAAAGTTAACTTTTACAAAACAAAAAAAAGACCTTTTAAAATTCCAAAAAGAAATTTACGATAGATAACCAAAAGGGGCCCATATAACGAGATTTGGGGATTTTTCCCTTTAATTTTCCCCCCGGCGCATCTGCTTCTGTTTTTGATTAGGGTCCCATTTGGTTACCTCCCTTTCGCTGGGTTCTTGTTGCCTGGGTCGTGTGGGGGGCTTGTGTTCATTGAAACGCCGCCTTGCCTTGTTGATCTTGTTTAAACATCAGAAACCATTTCTTTAAATACACATTCATAATAACCTGGCAATACCGTTATGTCAGATTTTTCAATATACAACAACAATGAAACATATTAACTCAATTTATTTTTGTGTATCATGTTTTTCCTTCTCAAGTATCATAGTTGGGTTAATGAATGATAGATATTTGTTTAACATTGACAACTGCTCCTTGATAACCAGATAAGCGTCGATGTCTATACGCCGTATTTCCGGCAAAGTTGTACGAGAAACTTGGTTACTGCGTGCCATACGCGATAAAGGTTCTTGAATCAATAATGGCATTGTACAAGAGTGCATGACTCTTTTGGCATATCAATGTCATTTGGTTGTTTATCGCAATGTTTAAGTGTATTGTACAACGGCTATAGACAAGAGCGTCTGATTCTGTTCACACATTTTGGTCACCGTTAACTAATAGACAAAAGATAGATACGTTCTTATGCTGGATAAATGTAAGAAAAAAACGAATGCTGTTGATCTTGTTTATGAGTACATTATATCAAGACACACGCCAGAAACTTGAATGTCAATGTATATACTTTGACGCGCTCATCATGTTTTGTTGGAGGCCTGCCTGAGGACTGTAATGTAAGTGGATGCTACCTTCCCACGCCCCTAGCACTTTTTAGCTCACCTGTCACAAAGTGACAGGGTGAGCTTTTGTGATCGCTTTTCGTCCGGCGTCCGTCCGTCGTCCGTAAACTTTTACTTTAAATGACATCTCATCATAAACCACTAAGCCAATTTCATCCAAACTTCACAGGAATGTTCCTTTGGTGGTCACCTTTAAAAATTGTTCAACGAATTTAATTCCATGCAGAACTCTGGTTGCCATGGCAACCGAAAGAAAAAACTTTAAATATTTTCTTTTAAAAAACCGAATTAGCTAGAGCTTAGATATTTGACATGAAACATCTTCTAGTGAGTGTCTCTACCAAGTTTGTTCAAATAAAGGCCCTGGGGTCAAAATTGGCCCGCCCCAGGGGGTCATTGATTTTCTCTTTATGCATATAGTAAAAACTTAAAAAATCTTCTTTCAAAGAACCCAAAGAGCTAGAGCTAAGATATTTAGCATGAAACATCTTCTAATGAATGTCTAACCAAGTTTGTTCAAATAAAAAAGCCCTGGGGTCAAAATTGGCCCGCCCCAGGGGTCATTCATTTTCCCTATATGCATATAGTAAAAACTTAAAAAATCTTCTTTTAAAGAACTAGAGCTAAGAATTTAGCATGAAACATGGTTCTAATGGGTGTCTACCAAGTTTGTTCAAATAAAGGCCCTGGAGTCAAAATTGGGCCCCGCCCCAGCGGGTCATTTGATTTTCCTATATGCCAATAGTAAAAAAAATCTGGAAACAAAGTGATCCCTCGGAAGCATTTTATCACAACAAAATTACATAAGAATTGCAGACTTGGCCCCGCCCCGGGGGTCATCGATTTTCCTTATATGTGTATAGCAAAAATCATAAAAATCTTCTTTGAAAAAACCCAAATAGCTAGAGTTTAGATATTAAGCATGAAACATCTTCTGGTAAGTGTCTACAACGTTTGTTCAAATAAAATCCCTGGGGTCAAAACTGGCCATGCCCCAGGGGTGTCATTGTTTTAATAATGTGTATAGTAAAAATTTAAAAAAAATCTTCTTTCAAAAAAAACCCAGATGAGCTAGAGCTTTTAAATGTTTTGCATGAAACATCTGCTTATGGGTGTCTACCAAGTTTGTTCAAATAAAAGCCCTTGGGTAAAAATTTGGCCCTGCCGGGGATGGGGGGTGGTGGAGGGCAGAGGTCATTGTTTTTCATATATGTGTGTAGTAAAAACTTAACATCAAGAACATCTTCTGTGTCTTCCAAGTTTGTTCAAATAAAAGCCCTAGGGTTTAAAACTGCCCTGCTCCAGGGGCCTATATACAGGTGATCGACCTCAGGGCCATTCATGCCCTCTTGTTTATAATGTAAAATATATATATTAGACTAGTCAAGATGTAAACATTAAAATAGATAGCACGTTTTATTTTGAAATGACTTATAGCAATTTAAAGAACTCTTTGCTAGTAAAATGTTTTTGAGGACCGCCCTATATAGTTACAGTTATGGTATTTTAGTGAATAAGTTATATATTTTTAAAAAGATTGGATTTTATCATAGGTTTCCGACCCAATAATTTGATAAGGATATCATATAAAATCTGCCTAACTTATAACACGACTGTCCCATTCTTTGAAATCAGATATGCATAGATATTCTTGCAGATTTTGTTGCTTATGTTATGTTTTTTATTCAAGTTTACTGACAGTCTGACATTTTTACATGTATAGACGTTTTGTCAGTGTACAGTTTGAAAAAAAGCCTATGCCCTTCCTTGATGATCTATGTTTCATTTCATTTCATCGACGTTTTTTTTTACAGTTTGTGTATAAAAATTCGGGGGTAGTGCTTTATTCGCACGTCTGACTTGTCTGTCTGACCACTAGTGCTAGTAGTATATTTTTTTCATTTCATACTAAATTAGACATTTATAGTTAAGAGATTGGAAACCTAGCTGCATTATTGCTGAAATGTTTTGTTTTGTTATGACTATGCAGCTGAACTTCTATTCTTACTTTTTTATACAACTTTTTTGTATCCTTCTTTCCATGTGTCTTTTCTGACTGATGTCCTGCTTTGCTCCTTGTCGGTGGTCATTTGTTAGGGGATGCGTTCATTGAAATGCCACCTTTCTTGTGAATCTTGCTTTTTTTGTGCTGTGTCAGATGCTGCCATTAGTGAATGCGCATTACAGTTGAAATTCAAAATTTTACAGGCTGCTCACGTTTAATGTTAAATTCTGCTGAAGCCCGTGCTAGGAGGCGTTGGTGGGTAGCTTGCAACTGCCACTTAACCGTCAAAGAACCAAGCCTACCACGGTTTTGCACGGGTGGACCCTCATATGGATCTCTAAATTAAAGCATCGGTAAAAATATATGTGAATTTTTGCCTCATCTATGTGTATGGTATAACTCGATATGTGAAGCAGAAAATAGGTCAGTCACAGGGTAAGAGTTCAACTTTTTCAACATGTTGTATGGAGTAAGTTTAAAGTGGACACGAGGATGATGATGGAGTTGGTGATGATCGACGTGACTTTGTAGTGATAATTTTATTAGTGATGAAACATCAAAATGATAATTGAAGTCAGTGATGATATTCCCAGATGATGTAGTACAAAGTTTTTGTTTGTTTCATTTACGCCTCGCCTTTTTCGCCACAGTATTTTCAGTCATATAGGCGAGTAGTTTCCTAACCTCTTTCCTGGAGAGTTACACCAGTACTAGACAACCTTCCTTCGTGCTAAACTACCAAAGAATCTCCCGCGGGATCTAACCCACGTCACAGAGAGGTAACTGGAATTAGAAGTCATTCGATCTAACCCGTCGACAACGGAGGCGGTGGTATAGTGGATGAATGTCAAGTTAATGCAGTTATTACGATGATGATGAACAGAAATGTGATGATAGTAATGGAAACGGTGCACAGACAGATGATTAAGTAGATGATAAGGGGACCGATGATAACAGTGTTGATAACGGTGCAGAGATAAAATGATTAAGGTGGGGGCAACAATCACTTATTACGGTGGCACTTACCCAGATAGTCTATGCTTTAACGGATTGACTTTACCATGAACAGGCTCAATCAAACCGAGCCTGCAGCATTTTCAATTTTGCCGTGTTGGGCTTTCTTTAGAGATTCTGTATTTATCTATTTTACGTACGTTTCTTTTTTCGTGTTATAACGTCTGTAGAATCCCGAGGAACGGTTGGTGTCCGAGCCCCTAAAGGCAGTACTCGTACAGTTCCAATTCGCACGTCGTTTTGGTACGTTTTTACGTATTCGTTTTATTTTTCGGGATCCAAACAACTTGGGAAACACAGATACAATTCTCAGAGCCAAACGAAATGTCGAATTTTTAAATGATTTAATAAAGCTTAACTTCTACCGAAAACAAAACATGACCTTTAGGAATTCCGAAATTGATTGACGATAGATGACCAGGGCCTATATAACGAGATTTGTGATTTCCGTTTACTCCCTTGCGCATTGTTCTGTTTTGATTAGGGTCCTATTGGTCTCCTTTCGCTGCGTTCTTGTTGCTGGGTCGTGTGGGGGGTTGTGTTCATTGAACGGTCGCCTTGCCTTGTTGATCTTGTTTAACATCAGAAAACCATTCTTTAAAGTACACACATTCATAATAACTGGCAATAAACGTTATTGTCACAGTATTTTTCAATATAAACAACAATGAAACAATATTAACTCATATTTATTTTGTGTTATCATGTTTTCTCAGTATATAGTTGGGTTAAAATGAATGATAGATATTTGTTTACATTGACAACTGTCCATTGATAACCAGATAAGCGTCGATGTCTATACGCCGTATTTCCGGCAAAGGGTACGAGAACTTGGTTACTGCGTGCCATTACGCGATAAAGGTTCTTGAATCAATAATGGCATTGTAACAAGAGTGCATGACTCTTTTGGCATATCAATCGTCATTTGTTTTGTTTATCGGACAATGTTTAATGTATTGCACAACCGGGGCTATAACAAGAGCGTCTGATTCTGTTACACATGGTTTTGGTCCCGTTAACTAATAGACAAAAGATAGATAAAGGGTAAATAGCCGATTTTATGCTATAAATAAAAAAAACGAATGCCTGTTGATCTTGTTTTATCATATTTCAAACACGCCAACAACGCTGCAATTTGAAAATGTTGCTGGTTCTGTTTTGTTGGAGCCTGCTGAAGGACTGTAATGTAAGTGGATGCTACCTTCCACGCCCCTAGCACTTTTTAGCTCACCTGTCACAAAGTGACAGGGTGAGCTTTTGTGATCGCTTTTCGTCCGGCGCGTCCGTCCGTCGTCCGTAAACTTTTACTTTAAATGACATCTCATCATAAACCACTAAGCCAATTTTCATCCAAACTTCACAGGAATGTTCCTTTGGTGGTCACCTTTAAAAATTGTTCAACGAATTTAATTCCATGCAGAACTCTGGTTGCCATGGCAACCGAAAGAAAAAAACTTTAAATATTTTCTTTTTAAAACCGAATTAGCTAGAGCTTAGATATTTGACATGAAACATCTTCTAGTGAGTGTCTCTACCAAGTTTGTTCAAATAAAGGCCCTGGGGTCAAAATTGGCCCGCCCCAGGGGGTCATTGATTTTCTCTTTATGCATATAGTAAAAACTTAAAAAATCTTCTTTCAAAGAACCCAAAGAGCTAGAGCTAAGATATTTAGCATGAAACATCTTCTAATGAATGTCTACCAAGTTTGTTCAAATAAAAGCCCTGGGGTCAAAATTGGCCCCGCCCCAGGGGGTCATTCATTTTCCCTATATGCATATAGTAAAAACTTAAAAAATCTTCTTTTAAAGAACTAGAGCTAAGATATTTAGCATGAAACATGTTCTAATGGGTGTCTACCAAGTTTGTTCAAATAAAGGCCCTGGAGTCAAAATTGGCCCCGCCCCAGCGGGTCATTGATTTTCCCTATATGCATATAGTAAAAAAATCTGGAAACAAAGTGATCCCTCGGAAGCATTTATCACAACAAAATTACATAAGAATTGCAGACTTGGCCCCGCCCCGGGGGTCATCGATTTTCCTTATATGTGTATAGCAAAATCATAAAAATCTTCTTTGAAAAAACCCAAATAGCTAGAGTTTAGATATTAAGCATGAAACATCTTCTGGTAAGTGTCTACAACGTTTGTTCAAATAAAATCCCTGGGGTCAAAACTGGCCATGCCCCAGGGGTGTCATTGTTTTTAATATGTGTATAGTAAAAATTTAAAAAAAATCTTCTTTCAAAAAACCCAATGAGCTAGAGCTTAAATGTTTTGCATGAAACATCTGCTTATGGGTGTCTACCAAGTTTGTTCAAATAAAAGCCCTTGGGTAAAAATTGGCCCTGCCGGGGATGGGGGTGGTGGAGGGCAGAGGTCATTGTTTTTCATTATATGTGTGTAGTAAAAACTTAACATCAAGAAACATCTTCTGTGTCTTCCAAGTTTGTTCAAATAAAAGCCCTAGGGTTTAAACTGGCCCTGCTCCAGGGGCCTATATACAGGTGATCGACCTCAGGGCCATCATGGCCCTCTTGTTTATATGTATATATATATTAGACTAGTCAAGATGTAAACATTAAAATAGATAGCACGTTTTATTTTGAAATGACTATAGCAATTTAAAGAACTCTTTGCTAGTAAAATGTTTTGAGGACCGCCTATATAGTTACATTATGGTAATTTTAGTGAATAAGTTATATATTTTTAAAAAGATTGATTTTATCATAGGTTTCGACCAATAATTGATAAGGATTACATATAAAATCTGCCTAACTTATAACACGACTGTCCCATTCTTTGAATCAGATATGCATAGATATTCTTGCAGATTTTGTTGCTTATGTTATGTTTATTTATTCAAGTTTACTGACATGTCTGACATTTTTACATGTATAGACGTTTTGTCAGTGTACAGTTGAACAAAAAAGCTATGCCCTTCCTTGATGATCTATGTTTCATTTCATTTCATCGACGTTTTTTTTACAGTTTGTGTATAAAAATTCGGGTAGTGCTTTATTCGCACGTCTGACTTGTCTGTCTGACCACTAGTGCTAGTAGTATATTTTTTCATTTCATACTAAATTAGACATTATAGTTAAGAGATTGGAAACCTAGCTGCATTATTGCTGAAATGTTTTGTTTTGTTATGACTATGCAGCTGAACTTCTATTCTTACTTTTTTATACAACTTTTGTATCCTTCTTTCCATGTGTCTTTTCTGACTGATGTCCTGCTTTGCTCCTTGTCGGTGGTCATTTGTTAGGGGATGCGTTCATTGAATGCCACCTTTCTTGTGAATCTTGCTTTTTTGTGCTGTGTCAGATGCTGCCATTAGTGAATGCGCATTACAGTTGGAAATTCAAAATTTTACCTGCTCACGTTTAATGTTAAATTCTGCTGAAGCCGGTGCTAGAGGCGTTGGTGGTAGCTTGCAACTGCCACTACCGTCAAAGAACCAAGCCTACCACGGTTTTGCACGGGGTGGACCCTCATATGGATCTCTAAATTAAGCATCGGTAAAAATATATGTGAATTTTTGCTCATCTATGTGTATGGTATAACTCGATATGTGAAGCAGAAAATAGGTCAGTCACAGGGTAAGAGTTCAACTTTTTCAACATGTTGTATGGAGTAAGTTAAAGTGGACACGAGGATGATGATGGAGTTGGTGATGATCGACGTGATTGTAGTGATAATTTTATTAGTGATGAACATCAAAATGATAATGAAGTCAGTGATGATATTCCAGATGATGTAGTACATAAAGTTTGTTTGTTTCATTTTACGCCTTTTCGCCACAGTATTTCAGTCATATAGGCGAGTAGTTTCCTAACCATCTTTCCTGGAGAGTTACACCAGTACTAGACAACCTTCCTTCGTGCTAAACTACCAAAGAATCTCCCGGGGATCTAACCCACGTCAGAGAGGTAACTGGATTAGAAGTCATCGACTCTAACCCGTCGACCACGGAGGCGGTGGTATAGTGGATGAATGTCAAGTTAATGCAGTTATTACGATGATGATGAACAGAAATGTGATGATAGTAATGGAACGGTGCACAGACAGATGATTAAGTAGATGATAAGACCGATGATAACAGTGTTGATAACGGTGCAGAGATAAATGATTAAGGTGGGGGCAACAATACTTATTACGGTGGCACTTACCCAGATAGTCTATGCTTTAACGGATTGACTTTACCATGAACAGGCTCAATCAAACCGAGCCTGCAGCATTTTCAATTTTGCCGTGTTGGGCTTTCTTTAGAGATTCTGTATTTATCTATTTTACCATGTGCAATATAGATAAATACAGAATCCCTAAAGAAAGCTCAACACGGCAAAATTGAAAATGTTGCAGGCTCGGTTTGATTGAGCCTGTTCATGGCTCCAAGATAGTGGTAACGATGTTGACAACGGAATCTATCATGGCAGTGAAAACGATGAAGGTTGTGACTACAACAATGATAACGACGAGGATACAGATTATGAAATTGATAACGGTTGTGCTAACGAGGGTCAAATGAGTGATTTAAACACTGGTAATGGTAGCGTTAACGGAGTATTTGAAATCTCAGATGAGGACCGATCAGTAGAAACACGAACATTTAAAACCATTTTATAATGCTGAACAAGAACGGGATTCAAATATATTATATACAGGAATGACGAACCTACATTTTCAAAGATGAATGACGAGGATGATTATTCGGTGTACACCATGAAACTAGATACACACATAGAGAACTGTGTGTAATTGTGACACAACGGAGTGTTCTTTTTTGTTACATGAACCAATCAGTTCAAGATATAATTATGACAATATAATACTGTTATCGCAATATGAGAAACATAAACAAGGAACAGGAGTATATGTTACTCAAAGATATGTGTTATAGACTTATAATGTTTAAATTTGTACACAAAATTTATAGGGATGACAACAAATTATAAATATATTGTGTTTCATAAGGTAATGGAACAATAAGAATATTAACCTTACATTGTATTTATTGGAATTTTCATATAAATACTGAAGCATATTTCAGTTTGTTAAGTTTTGTTCAGTTTTATTTATTATTACATGTTTATCAAAAGTTTTTAGAAATTTTTAGCTTCTTCTTCTGGTGGGAGTGTCGTGAATATCACGAATAAATTATGAAATAGTGTAAAACAGAATCCCTAAAGAAAGTCCAACACGGCAAAATTGTAAAATGTTGCAGGCTCGGTTTGATTGAGCCTGTTCATGGACGGTAATGGAAATTGCAAGTTACTATATATTGTAGGCGAAAAGGGAATCAGAGAGAAAAATGCTACAATAAGACAATTTTAAAGTGTCATTTCGATTGTTATCAACTATATGTATTAGGTTTTTCTTCTAGGGGCGTGCTATGTTCCACTACAATATTTAATGTTTTATTAAACATATTTACTGTTTCATCTAATCAAAATTGTCAGGAAAATATGTGAGACATATTTTGAGGTATTGCGCTTATATAAAAACGTCCTGCCAAATCGTCCTCGCTGATCTTATTTCGAAATTTGAACGCGAACCAATTTTAGTACTCTAAGATTTGTTTAGTTTATTACCTTGTTATTCTGGAAATGTTACTGTCATTAGTACCTTTATGATGCAAAATTGAGACATGCTGAATGATGTTAAAGGAATTTGGTAGGAAATAAAATGACAACATTTGATAATTGTCTATACATTAAATAGCTTAAGTATGTACTTAAGTCCTGTGAAATTAATTATTTGTTTGATATTTTGCAAATGAAAATGGATGCCTATGAAAACTGTCTCGTCTCAATGTTGTTTTGACATTGTTATTTTTCCAGGCAAGTTGGTTTTATGCCTTCAATATTTGTCAACACTACCACTTGTTTTAAATAG
Source organism: Ruditapes philippinarum (assembly GCF_026571515.1). Lineage (NCBI taxonomy): Eukaryota > Metazoa > Mollusca > Bivalvia > Venerida > Veneridae > Ruditapes > Ruditapes philippinarum. Next base: position 11,012 of record NW_026865055.1, read on the forward strand.
TCAAATCATAATTTGATTGCATATTAGAAAACAAACTTTCTACGTATGATAAGAGCAAAGGTTATAAATGAATAAAGTATTTATAACTCCTTCTGTCAGTGAGAAAGAAATAGATGAGCAAACACAAAATATATTAATATCTTTTAATTTTCCGAATTTGCTCATGATTAGTAAGTTATACATAAAGGTCATATTGCCCAAAAAATTTCATTTCTTAATTGTTGCTTTATTTTTACTATCATGGCTTATTTTTAAAACAATTACTCATTGGCCAAATACCTGAGTCAACGTGTTTTTTCTGTAGCCTTTTGTCAATCAGTGCAATAAAAGTGATTTAGTAATTAGTATAGAAGTCAGAATTCTTTGTTTAGTTTACATTTTGCGATATTTATGATAAATCATGTCACATTCAGCGCTAGTGTCGGCGTTTATGCTTCTAATATGCTCATAAACCATCATTTAAACTATGTTTGCCTTACCAGGAAAAATCGATAATCGAAACCCTTCTGAACGGGTTCTGATATTTATGATACACCAGGAACATTGTAATCCATATTTGATTGCACGCGTGCCTAATATTTGAAGGAGCAGATTAAATTAACTCGAGGTAACAATCAAGAGAAATTATGCTATGTCTGTCATGAATGTAAATACATAATATTGCCTATAAAGAGAGACAGTACACCGTTTACGACGTAATCGTTGACAATTGTTGGGAATACAGACAGTTCTGCATTGTATTTACAGTCTATTTTGATACCTGCATGATAGGGAGGTACAGCCCATGAACATTTTACTACCAATGCATATGTTTACGATATAACCATGGTGTAGCTTTACGATGCTTTAATTACTGCTTGTGTAAAATACATTTGATAGTGATCACATATGTAAATAAGACGCTAAACTATCACGTTTGTAAGATTTAGTCAGGATATTGTAACTTCTTTTACAGACAACTACAAATTTTATGTTGTAAAATGATTTTTTTATGTCATCATCATGATGCATGAACTACGTTCGCCTATCTAAAAGTGGTTTGTCATTAGTAATAATTCATTACGCGGAAATCACGGTGAATGTTTAATAAGAACATCAAGAATCTGATCACTAATATAGCAGTAAACAATAAAATAAATCTTTCTACATAAAACTCAGATACATATATTTTTAAACAGTAAAACTAATAATAATAATAAGTGTTTATTATAAATAATTAATGCTTAATAGATTTATATATTCCATGATTTCCTTAAATCGTTAACAATATAATTTGCTTTACAATTAATTGTGAAAAAAAGTCATTTAAATGAAATTTAATAATCAAATAATATTTGCAGATTAGAATCTTACTAACAATAATAAATATTTAAATTCATTGACTTTTAAGAGTTTTTTAAGTTTGTTTAGTTATCTTGAATCGGACAATTATGTACATGCACTAATTAAGAATGTACGTCTTGCATGATCTCGTGGTCAGAATCTTTCATTATTCGGCAACATGTAATAAACACTATTTGATAAAATAGATAGCGTCGATGATGATTGCTTTGCGTTTTCATGTGAAATACAAAGTTACATTGTAAAAACTATTTAGTAAAATAAGTAAAAATAATTATGATTTTGGTACAGATGATTTTTACAAAGCAATGAGGCGTATTCGTTCATACACTTCTGTACTTAGCAATACTTGCGATTTATCGGAATATTTTAACATTTATTGTTGTAAAAGTTATGATTTTTTTGGCTGCGAAACAGTCATTTCTTATATGATTTTGAATGAGACGCATGATTTACTGCGGACTGACACGATTTTCTTTTTGCGAGTCGTCAATAATAAAAAATACAAGTACATAAAACATTCACATACATCATCTTTAAACTTCAAGGCATATTTTAAGTTTCTTGCTTTGTTGCAAAACATTTTAATGTACATTTTCGTCAAATGGAAAGACAATGTTGTCTTATCTCCATATACAAAAATAGACTATCTTTCTTGTTACTAAGACTTTATGTCGTGGTATAAGGCTTACATTCATTCTGAGGATCTTGAAAAGAATTGTTTCGGTGTGAGGTCATAAAACATCTGCAATGTTCAATCTACTCATTTGTTGACATTTAGAACTAGATAACAGGTTCGTTTTAAAGAAATGAAGAAAATATATTATATTCTTTTAAAAGATTTGATTATTTTTCTTTTAAGATGATATTGCTGTGTGGACAAATTATTTTATGGCCGCCTTTTATATATATATAGCGATGTTTTATGTGTAACTTTTTACATTTTCTCTACGCCATTGTACTTTCTTGTCACGGAATAAAACGGGTATTAGTACGGACGTTATGGACGTTCTGTGTCGTCACGTTACATTATAGAAAAACTTAATTCAAGCACCTATTAAGGCAAGCAGTAAGTACTAAATATATAAATATGAAACATTCAGGATGCACGTGATCGTTTTATAAATATTTCTGCGTGGAACTAGTTAAGATCGACCAACAAACTCACATATTTAAAGATACTATAATAGGCTCTAGAAAAAAAGTTATGTTCGGTTTCGCTAAACAAGATTTTACTGTAAATGTATACTGTGAACTTGTGTTGTTTTCATACATATGTTTAATGATCGACTTTTGGAAGGGTTGTTCGGTTTCGCTAAACAAGATTTTACTGTAAATGTATACTGTGAACTTGTGTTGTTTTCATACATATGTTTAATGATCGACTTTTGGAAGGGTTGTTCGGTTTCGCTAAACAAGATTTTACTGTAAATGTATACTGTGAACTTGTGTTGTTTTCATACATATGTTTAATGATCGACTTTTGGAAGGGTTGTAGTATAGAATGCTCCTGTTACATATACCACTCATACATTTTGTAAGTATAACAGTCGAGTATAACATGTTCCGGAACAAAACATTAGGCGGCTATTGTAAATAAGTCAATATGACATTCGCTCTATACAGAAATCTCTTTTTCACAGAGATTATTTAGAATTATTCTTTTTCTTAATATATGCAATTAATGTGTAAACTACAGGAAACAAAATATAGCTTCATACACTTTAATAACTACTTTAAATGGATGTAGAATTATGTTAATGTCATTATGCAAGGTATAATATACCTTTTGATAATTCTAGGTAAAAATAGTTCTTGAACTGTACAGTCGAATAATGATTGACAAAGTTGAAACATGAAATAAGTTATAGATTTTCTAAAGTTGATTTCGTATGAATGTAGCAGAATCGAAACAATTATATAAAAAAATGAACGTTTACCTCCGGACACAAATCTATCATTTTAATGATCTTGTTTATCAGCATACTTGGAACAATTATGACAAATTACAATAACTTGTATGCTTATGTTGAATATAAATACATTGTGATATTGTTGTTTTGTATAAGTTGTATCAACTATCTGATGATAATGACTGTACAACTTAAATGTTCTTATATAATATGAACTTAAATGTTATCGATTTGAATACATTGTCCTATCTTATTTACTATTATTGCTATTATTATTATTATTATTATTATTATTATTATTATTTAAATTATTAATATTATTATAATTATTATCATTAACATTATTTGAACCATTTAACATGAAATACGAAGTGACATCATTTAATCCAAAGCTGTGATGTGTTACATGATGTCATTAAGCCGTGTCTATGTTCTTTTATTGCTCTTATATCAATCAAAGTTGACAATTTTCTTATATGCTGTTTAATTTTGACATTCCAAGTGGAGATAGCCTTCATTTTGTGGGTGTTAAGGTTAACCACACTTTTGTCACAAGTTTATTACCATTTCATCAACCCTTTAAGATATCATTCATTGATTTTGTAACGATTATTCATTATCGTTTAAGCCCACAACGGTACGAACTATATTTAAGAAATTCTGATACATCAGTTCCCTAATCTAAATAACCTGTTTTATAAACATCATTGTGAAGATTTTTTATTATTCATTGATTTGTTGACATTCGAGTTAATGCCAAATTGCGTGTTCTTAAAACGTACCTTGATTAAACCACCATCTCTTTGTAGTATATGAATTATGTTTAATGCAAATTTCTTGTCATTAAATGTTTGATGTAATTTTTCCTTTTAAATGTAGGACATGCACGTGAAAATTTATTTCGGTTTGTTATTATTATTTCTATTTGCGTCTCTTTTATAGTGTGATTAAGTTATAGCGTGTATTATTTAACTAAGAAAGACAATTGTGTATGTTTTGATCTGATATATACTGTTATCTAAACGACATTCGGAGTGTCACAAAATGCTTAATATAAATGCCTTTGTAGTTTATAACAATGCTGTTGCACAGTTGAAAATTTAACATTCAATTTAAACCTGCATTAATGCTGTTTTCTACTGATTAAAAGCGGCTTTTATCAGAACATAATAGAATTAAAGGCATGTGATGAGGACAATAATCAGATAGTGTTCATTAAATCGGCTGAGTCAATTATTTTAATGGTAGATGAACATTAATCCGATACCGCTCTTGAATAATATGCTGAAAACCATTTTTATAATAATTTGCTGGAAACAATAGAATACTTCAAATCACATCAAATATGTACTTTGCATAAACCATACTTCTCATTTAGAACATATACAGCACATATGTTTACTTACCAGTATACATATCATTGTATGTTTCAATGAACGATATTATTTATACATGGAGCAAGCAATAAAAAAAAAACTTCGCAAGAAACATAATGATATGAAAAATACAGTCTAAAATACGAGTTGTATTAACAATTGATATGTGGCGTTAGTTCACTTTGAAATGATATGATATGTAACAAAGCATGACATTATTGTGCTTGCTTGTGCGTGAGTAAAAGCAAATAAATTGAAGTGTTTTATACAGTATAACAGCATGAACTGTGTCATAGTCAACTTTAACCTTTTTTACAAACACGGGGCATCTGTCTTAATCACTAAAATTGTTTGTTTCTACAAGAATAAAAAGTCTCATGTACTATCAAGTCGCAGAAAAGATAAAGAAATGTGTGTTGGCTGTTTAAAGGGGTGGTTTAAGGCAAGATATACGATGTAACCAACAATTGTCTGTTGAATAAAGGCTTATTAAACTCTATTATTATTATAACCTTGTCTGTATTGATCTCTCTAAACATTACTGCACCGTCACCTTAAAAGGATCATTTATAGTTCACTGGCACCATAGGCAGTTATTACTAGAGCACAAACATGCACCGAGCTTTGCACAAAGCTTTGAACATATTCAACGAAGAAAAAACAATCACAATTTGCAATATCAATTCTTTTAAACATGCGCTGAGCTTTCTGAAATGATATGAAAGCTAATGACAGGCTCGTTATGTGTTTCCGGTCTCTTAATTATCAGCAATCTAATTACGTAAATGGAGAAGTTATAAATCAAGTACATATGCAGTCGAGCGGAGAACAACAAACCTGATTAAATTGTATTCTACTATTAAATAAAATTTTGTGCATCACTTATGAAAGAGACGATATGTCTTCCAATACCGTAGCTTCTGCTTTTGTGAAATATTGTGTTTTGCCGTTTATTTAGATTTTTCTTTAGTTTTTCTTGACCTGCATTGTATTAGAAATACTATTTAATATGCATGGTTCGATTGTTTTACCAAAGTGCATCCTAGCTTGTTTTGTAAAGAAAATCCACTAGAATTTCTTAACATTCAAAAATCTTTAATATGAATAGTGATATTGTAATACTATTAAAAGCAGCAGCAATAACTTTAACTACAAAAGTAATAAATTAAATATGACTTGCAAACATGAAAACATCTATCACCAGTAGATAACGCATCACTTCTTAAACCGGCCTGAACAAACCATGCTTATGATGATAAGTAGATTTATTACCATATTTGTATGAAAGCAGATTCAGGTTAATTATTTTTAATTTGGTTTGAACCAAATATATACAGTACTTGTATTACCAGTAGATCCTGGTGTCAATAAAGAAAAGCTCAGATGCTATAAACGGTTTATTTTCTTTAAAATTTCGCTTTTTACTTGACGTTCATTAGAATTGACAATATTATCTGCATACGAATAAGAAACATATTTAACTATTGAAGAAGTTAATTCTATATTTTGGGATACCATCTCATGGTAGATAACAAAGTCATGTTCATGAAACGAGTATTACATTGATCCCTGAATGACCTTTTCTAATTGTTTTTATAACATTTGCTTTACTTACTAGTTGGTTTATACTTTGAAAAAGAATGCCACAACCGATATATCGAGTTTAAAAATATGAACATTAAATGTCCAAGACAAAACTACATTTTGGCTCACCTGAAAACTTATTGATATCTTAACCAAACATACAAAGACCAATATTATTCCTAAAAGTTTCTAGAGTTACAACCACTATATAACACACCTGAAATAATCAAATGTTATATAGTGTTAATCAGGTTTGCGACTTACGGCCATTATGATCCTCTTGCTCTATTATTATTTCTTTCCATACCAAAACCATAAAAGAACAAACTAAGACAGACATAGTATTTAGTATTTACAATTTTACCCTGTCTGACCTTTTTTAGATGTTCATTTTATCTATCGTTGCATTGCTGTGTTTTAGCTGTTTTAAGAGGATACATATAGTCACCAATTTAGTTTTGAACTTACTCAATTGTCTTTCATATTCTTTTAAACTTCGACTTCGACAATTAATTAACCCTGTACACAACTTATGACGCGTTGTACAACATTTTATTATCGTAATTCAAAGACTGCCATTTAAATTTAATGTTGTCATTTCATAATCGAAGCACTGTTATCATTTATTTCTGCATATACTAAGAAACCCTGACACATATATCTTTATTTCTAGAATTAAAGCAAAATAAGCCAGCACTTTTAAGAAACAATCACAATCAAGAATCATATTATGTTTCTTCCTAAAATTGAAGAAAGTAAAACTCAAACTTTCCGAACGTTTCTAGCTGACTTACAACGTTGCGAATAACTTACAAACATTAACTATTCAAATGTCTTCGAAATAGCATGCAGTTAATGCCGATATTAATTTAAGTATCTGGTTTTTGTTTTGTTGTTATCAATCAAACTGGTAAGGGTTTTGTCTGAAAGGATTGTTCAATATCTTGAAAAATTATGCTCATGCATGCCACAGCACTACTTCATTTTACGTGAAAACAAGTTTTTATATCTTCTTTTATTCTGAAACGAAATTTATTTCCAAAATGAAGAATGAGCAAGACGAGACGGTAATGACGTTTTTTGTTAGGAACATAAAAGCTTGTTTATGAGTCCATGCTACACTGACAGAATAGGAATCGACTTGTTAGAATGGTTCACAGTTTTATGCAACACCAATTTTATTATGTATTGTCTATTGTCTGTTAATCTATAAACAATACAATATGAAACAACATAAAGGTTGTGTCTGATAAAAACTGGAAAAGGAATATCTAACACTTAATAGAAACTTAAACTTTTTAGATATTAACATGGTGTTTTTAGACCAACCAGCGTCACAAAAATAATGTATCTAGTATTGCTATGTTACCATAGACTTAAAAAGGGTATTTTAGCAATAAAACATAACTAGTAGCGTGAATTCGCATAAAAGCATTTAAAAAGAATAAATAGTTCAATGCAATACCACAGGTCGCGGTGAGAAAAACAGTATCATTTATAACTCCATATGTTTTTATTTTTTGTAACCATATACATATAAGCTACATATTTAGAATTATTAAGATTGTATTTACATTGCCGTTAAAAACCTGAAGGATGTTTCTTTGTAATTGCAACATTGGCTGTCCTTTCAATGTTGTTACACCGTGACGTACATAACATTTCATTATCAAAGTGTTTTTCTTATTTTCCAGTTATTTTTATTGTTACGAAGTAAATTAATCGTTGTTCAACTTACGTCTATTTTGTTCTTTTTTCTGATTTTAAGGAAACAATGTTGTCTCTCAAAATAAGTTGTATCAGTTGAGTGCATAAGATGAAATTGTCTGCGTCAGCGCTATGACAAATTGATTAGGTAATGTTTTAACTAATTGCAGTGGACGTTATTGCCTTTGGTCAAATTCGCTCTTTTGTAAAAGGTTTTAATCAACTAAATTAGATTTTATGCAATATGTGGTAAGGAAAATCGGATTACCAACAATCCGAGCGGAAATATGGAAAGATGAGGAAAGTAACACGGAAACTTTTTTAAACATATAGAGTATTATCAATATGTTTTCGTGGTTTGAATTGTATGTAAAACCATATAATTCAGAATACAACAAATCAATATTTTATTTTGAATTTGTAAAATATGTAAATAGGACGTAAACTATTAATTTAATTCAATTTAAACTATGTAAAGAAATTCAGATAAAATATGTTGATAAATGAGCATTTTGTTACCTCATAACTTTTAGGTTACTCGATTTGGTAAGGATGAGATCAGCAATTAAATATGTATGATGTTTAATCTCTTTGCAAACAGATAATTCGATTATAATTGGGTTGTAACAGTATTCTAAATTCTTAGATATCCATTACGCTATTTATGTAAAAAGGAGACTATCCAGGTGATTAATTAGCTTTTAGCAGACAAAATGTGGATTCCAAAACATGTTGTGATATACTATGTTTAATATTTATAAACTATATTTGAAAAAATAAAGAAGCCGTCTATAAAATTGAGGTGCGTACGAAGTACTCCATGCCTTGGCTTAGTCTTAAAATTGTGTTGAACTACTTAGACTTGCTACATAACTACTTACTGTTCCCGGGCATGTAGTCATTCTGCCAGTACTTATCAGGTTAAACTAATCCAACAAATTTGATATATCGTAAACTCTACCTGTATGAATGGTTTCGTATTTCATTAACGTCCATCTGTAGAAATTTTGGAACAAAAGCGTTAATTACAAATGTGCATAATTGTATTCTAAACTAATAAAAAGCTGTATTTGGCTTTTATTGACGAAAGTCTTGTATCTTTTACAAGAGTAGATGCCGTATTTCTATAACAATTTACCTGATGATTAAGATTTTATAAACAATATTCTGGGCTAAGGCAAAATAAAATAAAATAACATATTTACAACATTCACGGATATTGTGATAGTAATTACATAACAATTGATTTCTTTGACCTGTTGTACATTATTTTTTTCATAAAAATGCTACACATACTTATATTTGCAAAAAAATGAACAATAGATTCACTATTGTGTGTTATATAATGCTGATTAATAAAATATAGATTAAAGTAAGGACGTGAAAAAGGATACACTGTTTGCTAAGAAAACAACACACATGTTTATTAATAATCATTTATAGTATCATCAATGGAGAAAAAAATTAAATGGTACAAATTTTCTAGTAGGATGATTTTCTATATGTAAAGCATAAATGTTTTAAGCATATCATACTGTATGCATTTTGCTACTTCTTGTTCTTTTGGATTTTCCTATTCTACCATTTTCTCGAGAGAAACGTTTCACTTGATTCTTTTTGCCTGCGATATAATATAACATTTATATTGACATTATTTCAAATCAAAAATCAAAACAGTGTCCGATAAACTTCATTATTCAAATATAAAATTCAAAGACGTTATTATTTAGTGTGACCCTGACCTTGAGGGAAGAAACTTGATTGTTATGTTCTGCACATGGTGTCATAACGGTAATACTTTCTTGTAACCATTACAGCGGTTTAAATGTAATGGAGCAGACACGAAATGAAGACTTTTTAACACCTGGCCTAAGTCTTAGGATATAGCAGCATAACTATTGCGGTCTGCACGCCGTCTTATAATGGTGATCACTTGTGTCAAGTAATTTCAAAGATTTTCAGTGGTTTAAAAGTTATGAAGCGGACACGAAACTGTTTCGGACAACACATTAAGATAAAGCGGACATTTTTCTTGTGCAAAAGATGGTTTTACATTCTATTGATATATTACGATACATGATTGTCTTAAATATGCCTAAAAGCAACGGTAACAATAATATAAGCTGTACGTTATGTTTCAAAAACAAGATATCACTGTCGTTATATTAATCATTTGTTATATGCTTTAATGTTCTGTCCATCATCGACATAATTAAGCAGTTTTTACTTTTGCTTAAGTAAATTTGTATTATTCAGATGGATGTTGTAGTAAGAAAGAAATTGCTCAACTTTAAAAACGAAACAGACAATTATTGATGATAAAAATATAAAATACCAACACGTTACTTTAATATTAAATAGCGTTTTATCTAAAGGGAACTGTGTTTGAGGTAACAATGCTTTGAAGTCTTGATACATTATTTAATTTGTAGTATAATCATGGAAATGCTCTCCTGATATTTTACACTTCGAATATACCAATTTAGGAGACACATACATTCGTCAGAATAAAAGCTGTAAATATTTGCTAACTAAAATGCATTGAAAACAAATTGTTTATTTTGTTGATATATTTGTATTTTCGTTTACATATAAAAAAACTACGAGCATGATATTTAGCTTTTTTAACACATCTGTTTTAAGAATGCTGATGCCTTGTAGAATGATACAAGTACTGAGAAAAAGTACAGTCATTGGTATAAATTTTAATAATATAAATATGACTTTATGAAACATGCTAGTTTCTGAAATTTTGTTTAGGCATATATCATTAATAGTTTGAAGCAAGAAATTGAGCAAAATTACAATATCGATAATGTAGCTTGAAATCGATATAACAGATAATGTGTCAAGGAATTATATTTGCCATTATGAATATTCCAGTAAAATTTTCCGACAAAAATATGTCCAACGACTAGAATATTAAAAGATGTTTTAAACGTTTTTATTTGGTGTGAATAATCAATGTCTTTAAATCTGTTAAATGAATATCGAATAATTACATTAATTGGCTCCTCAAGTTGTGCTCAACCAAATATAGTTATTATCATTTGACTGTTTTTGTGTTAGATCCTCTTAAAAAAATTTGATCAGTTTCGTCTATAGGTAAACAAAAAAGAATTTATAGCTAAACAAAAAATAATCGCTTTGAGATATCTAGTATGATAAACAAAATTGTTTATAGATGTGCAATTACAAAATGACATAAGCATATATGTAGTAGATGGATGGAGAAACAATTTGTCATACCTGGCATAAATTTTTATGAATTCATTATTGTGATGTCAATGTTAGAGTCATCCATTACTGTGATCCCTTAACACGTGATTCAGTATTTAAATGATTATGTTTGATATATTGCATATAAAATCGAAAGGAAACTAAATTAAAAAAAAATACTTAGTTGATCGTGCCCATATTGAACTCAAACAGACATACTTTTAATGCCTGTGAAAGCTGAATCAAAAATAATTATAAAAAAGTCGACTTCTGTGTTCATACTGTTTATCTCAGGAAGTTACAATTAAGACACTATGGTTATTTATAAAACATGTGTAAAAATGTTGAAACACTGCAACATATCTCACAAACAAGCAGCAAGAGCTGGCAGTTCTTCAACATTGCATGGTATGGTAGGTAAAAATATATATTTTATATGTATTTTGTCAGTTTGTTATTGCACCTGTTATATTTGACTATATTTCACGCATGAGATGGGATAGGGCATGAACACAATGATTGACAATAGGAATATACGCACCACGTTATGCCGTTTAGTCACATTATTCAATTACGAAATAATTCGACCGACAACATTAGATATTGTATAAAAAGGAAACCATACAACCAGTTAGTATCTCAATCACGCTTTTTCTTCATTATTTCATACTTTAGGTTGTCAAAGAAACAGATATTAGTGCTGCAAATCAGCCTATTTTACTAGCCTATTTAGAGGGGTAACTGGTCTATGTCAGCCAACAGCAAGTTTCATATACCAAAATGTTCGTCTGGGTCTGTAGTTTCTGGAATGGATATTCATTTGGCCCAACCCTGATGCGAAGCTAAGATATCCAAGATGGCGTCAAAGATGGCCGCCAAATCCCTAAATTTTCTAGTATATTTACGTTGGCTTATTTCCTTTTTCAGTTTTGTAAATCAATTGAAATTTTTTCATAAAATTTCTTATTTTCAACCTACTTATGCGATAAATTTTGACTTTATTGATTTTTTATCTAGTTTTCATCGCCTTATTTAAACGAAAGAAGAAAAAAATGTTGCAAACTGGGTGTCCTTTTCTGAATATGTGTAACTTATTAGTTTTATTCTTGTTTAAACTGAATAACATTTATGATTTCGTTTAATACAACTTTAAATCTATATCTACACATATTTAGAATAAGTTAGAATAAGCGGACTATGCCATAAATGTGTTTTATTGATCTAAATTTATATACAAAGTGGGTGGGGTATTACGAACGGGAAGTCAACTTTAAATTAAATACTTTTTTTGTTTTATATTATAATAGTAATATAAAAAGGTTAACAATTTTATTTTATTGGTTAGTGATGAGACATCTTATCTTTCATAGAGAATGCCCTGCATGTGTGTCTAAATGTTGAAATATCTCTTTTATTTGTTTTATGCACACAATAAGGAACTATTAACTGACCTGCAATTCGGTATTTGCTTGCCTTTTGTTAAGGATTTGTTTGCAAGTTTTTTTCTCCTTAGCCATAAACATTCATTGTTAGTCTTCAAATGTGATTTTGATTATACTTGTAGGTCACTGTTCAAGACCCATAAGCTAAGCATTTATTAGGCAATAATAATAATTATCTATTTATTAACTTACAGAATTTCTCGGACAACATTTATCTCCACAACCATCATTAATGTAGGTTACTTCCCTCTTACATGTTTTTATTTCAAATAGTTATACTACTTTATGAATAAGAGAATTTCTTTATAATGCAGGCTGTTGATTTTAAATATTCGAGCGTGCTGTCTGACATGCAGCTCTTGTTTTAAGGCATTGGCATAACATATGATAATCTACAATTGAACCATATTTGGAGTTTTGTCATTATTGATGACGGATATAATATATACATTAAAATATAAAATGTAATTTGCTAGAACATTCAAAATGTTATTCAGTTTACAGTAGGATACTTTTCTGCTAGACTGTATCTGAATTATAAATAAAATATTATATAAATATAAATATATGTATTGAATTGAAAATATATATTATGAGGTCAGTTTCTTTTTAGCTCAACTATTCGACGATTAAGGACAACTATCCTAGTCGCCCGAGCGTCGGCGTCAAAGTTTGCGTACCATCTCAAAGTCCATTGACATATGGCTTGAAACTTGCACACTTGTTTACCATCATGCCCTCCACTTTCAACACTGGAGGAGGTCTATCAAGCATTTTGACAGAATTATGCCCCTTTTCCCATCTTTGAATTTACATTACCACCTCAGATAATTTCAAAATTTTATCGACAGATCGCTTTGAGACCTTGCACACTTGTTCACCATCATAATCTCAACCTGTGTACAGAGGAGGTCACTGTATCAAGCTTTTTTACAATATTATGTCCCATTGTTTTTACTATCAAGCACTGAGAATAGTCGAGCACGCTGTCCTACTGACAGCTCCTGTTTATGATTTTGAGCATAAGGTTTTAAATTTGTTAACTTCATGGGAGGAATTAAGAAGAGCTTTCAATGGGACAAAAATAGCTAATCTTTTCCCTGGCGGGTACCTGATAGTAATACTATGTGCTAGGAGGGCAAAGAGTAACATGCACTTTTCAGTACCGTCCATGAACAGGCTCAATCAAACAGAGTCTGCAACAGCAGGTTAACAGTGGTATATTTATAAGTCCTTCGGGATGGTAATGTTGGTGTCGGTAGTTTTCAATCCGGATCACGGCAGTAACCATATTGAATTTACCAGAGCACAGTTCAGCCACTGAATCGTTCCTTGACAGGCTGTCAAACAGTTTACCAGTTCTAGTTGCCCTCACTTTCGCAAGAAACTGAAACTTCTGTACATAGCAGAGCAGTGGTACAGTGCGAATAACCGTAGAAACTACATGTATTTCATGATCAATCACAACGAAAGTGACCTGCCCCGTCCGGGAATCAAACACAGGTTGCCCGATTCACAGTCCAACACTCTACCTATTGAGCTAACCGGATGACTTGGTCCTTCGGGATCATTGATAGCAAAACTTTTATAGTTGAGGATTGAATACTACTTAGTCGGTACTAAGAGACGTGAGATATGGTCTCTCATGAACAGACCCCATCAAACTGAGTTTGAATGATCAACTTTACCATGTTTAATTGCTCTCAAAGGATCTTCCCTTTTCCTGATTTTTACAATCATTATGCCAATGACATGTTAGTTTACTTTATTTACTTTTATATTGTTACTAGAGGTATTTTATGTTAAGTCTCTCTACTATTTCACAACCGGAAGCTATACGTTGCATTAAATAGCACTTACCGCTACCTAGATAATATCCTTAACATGAATAATCAAGTGAAATCTAAAATATATCTAAGTGAACGTAAAATGAATAAAACAAACTCTTAATATTTTCAAATTTAAACATTTCTATCATAAACAATAACATAGTAACTAAAATCTTTTTTTTAAAAAAAACGTTGTTGTACTTCATGCAACATCATATTGGGTATACATATTTCTAAGTTAATTAGAGTTTCCTGGGCCTGCTGTCGTGTGGATGATTCTAATGAACGCAATTTATTTATTACTGGCAAACTTCTTTAACAAGGCTATCATAAATTACGTAAATATTTTACAAAGTCCTGTCGTCGTAATTCAGATACTATATAAAATTTAATTGTTTTTTAAATCCTTGAAGATCGTTCAGCACGACATTATTGCTGTGTATACATGTTATGTGGTACTTTCAGTTTTTTCTATTTGGCCTTTTTCAACTTGGGTAGTTCCAGTACTGTATAATCACCTTTAGGATATGATCTGTTGCCTGCTTTTTAAATTTGTCTTTTGACGTCTTATCTGTGATGTGCAGGCTTTATAACCTCAGATCCCCTGTCAAAATTCCATTTTATTTAGTTACGCCCATTGTTTTCTCGTTTAGGGCACACTGATTCTTGTACTTGGAGACCATACGCCGCTTGTTATGGAATGACACTAACGTGTCACATTGAAGGTTCCATGATAACCACATTATAAGCGCGTCTGCGGTTGTTTCTAAATCCAAAAGTTCACCATAACCATGATTAAATGTTGAATTCTGCTTAATTCGGTGCTAGGGGCGTGTACTGTAGTTTGCACTTGACAGTGCCGTTCATGAACAGGCTCAATCAAACCGAGCCTGCAACATTTTCGTTTTTGACATTTTGTGCGTTCTTAATTGTTTAAATTTCGTCTTCTGTCTTGGTAAGTGATGTTCTTGTTGCTCTGTCTTCCTTTAAGGCATCGAGTACTTTGGTTATGGTAATTAGGCTGTACCTTAATTGTACATATTTACACGATCATGTATGTATGTATTTTATTTATTTCGTCTAATGTAACCATAACAATTGTTAGAATTTTACTTGGCGGGGATTTATTTTATTTACACTGTGTCGTCATATAGGAACATACCGGTAGTGGTAATTGCAAGTTACCTACCATCCACACCCTTTAGCACCGGCTTGAGCAGAATTCTCAATGTTACATATGGTACACTTTTAAAAGACGTGAAGACACGTCCATAGATGTATTCATACCAAAGTGATCATGGTATCTTCAATGTAAAATGTTCGTGCAATCATATTGTCCACAAGAAATAGAGAACAATGGGCGAAACTAAATAAAATGGATTTATAAAACGGGACCAAAGGTCAAAATATAATCTTTAAAAGCAGGTAACATATCCAAAGGGTTATTATACACTATTTATCCAAAGGGTTATTGTACACTATTTAAAAAGAAATACTAGAACCACACAACTCGAAAAAGGTCAAATAGAAGGAATTAAAATAACACAAACACAATTATAATGCCAAGCTTAACGATTTTCATATAATCATTATGTTTTATCCGACTACTATGCATGTTTCATGAAACCGAAGGTCAACAGAGTAATGATCTATGTAGATAAAATATCAAACTTTTTAAATGACTATTTTGTCAATTTAAGAAACTTTAAAAAATGAATTACATTTCATTTGACATAAAAAGGTGTGTAACATATAAATAAATGAGCAGAGGTTGTTTTGCATATATTGTACTTTTCAAATCCTTAGGTGAACTTACAACAAAATCGTGTTATTAAATTGGTAACTCATTTTTGAACAGATTTTTAGATCTGACAGGATACCTGTAATAGTATCACACTTTGAAAATCACCTTATGTTTATTAACTTACGTAAATATTGGCATTCTATATAATCAGTATAATCGAGGGGTCAGAGTTTCTTTAGATATTTATTCATAGTGGGTGGGGTACGATTTGAACAATAATTCATTAAATATCTAGAAGCAAATTATCATATTCCTGGTTGATTATGTTAATTAGTTACATGGACTGCACTAAAGAAGCTATAATTTGACAGAAACACAAAATTTCGGGAAATAATTGATAGAAAAAATAAGTACCAGTTACAACCTTACATTGGAAAACTATTTTAATGTACCGCCTCTCATTTTATATGTCTTACTGCATAATTACAGAGAAAGATTTCTTAAGATATAATATAAAAACATTAAAGCATTACTCTCATGAGTACATTACAATAGTGGAATAACAAAATAAGTAATAAATATTTCTCTGTTAAGCTAAGACAAGAGTATCATGGCAAAAACCAATATGTTAAGCATTATTTTGCTTAATTACGTATAAAAAAAGCAAAAAGCAATCTGTTTTCTCCAATAAAAATAAATCTCTTCGTATAAAAAGCTTTAAATGATATCTTTCGTGCAAAAATTTCACTTAAAATACAAAAGCGGAAACAAATATGAGCAAATATTAATATTCTAGAATATTTAGGGATTTGGCGGCCATCTTTGACGCCATCTTGGATTTTTAAGCTACGCATCGGACTTGAACCAAATGAATATTCATTCCGGAAACTAAAGACCAAGACGAACAATTTGGTATATAAAACTTGCTGTTGGCTGACATAGACCACTTCGGTGTCATTTTACCCTATGAATTTGCAGCACTATATGATATAATGAAAAATAACGACTGCATGTTACTACTCGAATAATATATTTATATCCGTTTTTGTTCAGAAATTTCTAAGGATAATAACATTGCCCAATTTCGTTATAAATTAAAGTTCAATTTGAATGTACGGTTCTATAAGGTCAAAAGTTCTTACTAATCGTGTACGATCCGATCAAATTTATTACACATACTGTCTGAAATAACAAAGTGAAACTTTAATAGTGAGGTATTTTAATATGTTGGACGCATTTGATGTAAAGAAATTCATGATATCTTGAGATAAAGACTCATAATTTACATTCAGTTTGAACAAATATCGCAAAATAACTTCGGCTAACAATTCAAATTTAAACAAAAGAAATTAGTAAATAACAGTATAATAATGAGTATTGATATAGAGCATCGGAAAATTAATGCAAAATGAACTCCTTATATAAATTCTTAAATAATTCCTTGATAAACATTTAAACAGATGGTTTCTTCTAGCGTGTATTGTGTAATGAGATTCAATTTAATTCAAAAGTAAACAAGACACAGTTCTGCTGAACGCCTGATTGTAAACATTCTCACATTCTTGAATATTACGCCATATTTCTTCCTCATGAATTGTCATATATTGTCATACGTTCATAGGTTTCTACACGAAATAATCATTTTCATAATGCTTTGATAATACCATTTTGATGTGAAATGTTGATTTCCAAAATAAAAAGGGACCTCAGAGCATGCATGTTGAATTTTATCGATGAACATAGAAAGGCAATGGTAATTTGCTAAAAGATAGTATTTTTACATCAGTGCCTAAGGCGCAATGCGAAAGAAAAGCTTACTGCAACGAGGGCCCATGAAAGTTCATTATCTAATCAAAGCGCACTCCAACATAAAAAGCATCACAGAACCGGGGTACTTCATACGCAACAAATATACCACTGTTTATACGCATTAATATCTACACAAAAACAACAGTTCTTTATAAAATCATTATAATAATGCGTCGAGGATTATGAAAAACCTTCTTATATAGACCCTTTTATTTAAGACCGTATTCAAGTTGTCGCCTTTGGGTGACGTCATTGGGGGATACAGTGGACAATGCCGATACGATTAAGTACAATGATAGAGGGATATAAAGATCTTAATCCTTTCTCTTGTAAGATTGGCAGATTGAAATTGCCAAAATTGTGTGTAATTGAATAAGATATGACATAAAAAGGGTGGTGAATTGAATAAATATGTTTGCTATAATAAGGGTAACGATTTGTTTTAATAGTAGACCATATTCCTGCATGTGTAACTGATCATGATTTTCGTTAGATTCTTAATAATGAAAATTTTACCAGGCAGTAAAATCGTACTAACTTGCTTATGCTTATACCAGAGATATAGGTAATATATCTATGTCTCTGCTAATATACAATACCCAAAAGTTATTTTGAGTTTCAAAAATATAAGGATTCTGTAGTTTCGAAAAACGGCTGCGTAATAATTAATTGCAAGATACTGGTTTATTAAAAATCATTTAGATTTAAGCATTACTAAGACAAAGAAAACAATATAAGTCTATGTAATTTCAAAAAAAAATGTTAAGGCATAAAAAGTAAAAATTCTTTTGAATGTACATGACTGTATACTATTTGTGTCGGCAAAAAATGCACTCTCAAAAATCGTACATCACACCAATATATTTAAGCTGGTAAAGTAATATTTTCAACTCGATACTTTTTAATTCATACTCTTTTTTTATCAAATATTTAAAAAAAACAAAAAACAAAACAAGTTGTGAAACACGTTCACAGAAATTCGTTATTAACTGAATTATAATTTTACGTATTTTTGACTGGGCCAGTTATAATTGGTAGGACTCTTAATCGAGTATCATCAAATCGGTAAGGCATGACCAATAAAGTCACTAGGATGATCCATAACAAAATTCGGACTATAAATATTTTGACAACTAACAAAAGTGACGTAATCTGATGTAATGTTATAAATCTAAAAATTGCACCCTGGTGATTTATGATATCACAGCCAAGTGCCGCTTGTATATACAACATATGCACCCTGTTAATTAATATGTTACGGCCCAGTGGCGCTTAAATATACACATCTATTTATCTATGAAATAAGTTACTGGGAAAAGGTCTATAAAGAATAGATTTTTAATATCAAAATTATCTTATTATCGTCTGTTGCGAATCTAAAATTATAAGTCAATGCCACATGGTTTTCGTTCTTTCCGGAATATTTATAAAATTATATCCTTCACTGGTTCTTTGAAGTATTTTTTTTATAATAAGGCATAATGAAGTATTGACAGAATGCATTCTCTTTTTGATCTATTAAAGCTTGAAAAACAATCGTTAAAAGACATAAACAATCTTATTTTCAGGTTTGTCACAAATACGCCGGAATTTTTTAATGACAGAAAATAACACAGAAAACTAGAAAGTTGCCATTTAAATTTATAATAGGCAATTTTTGTTTGTATGGGTGTTTATAAAATATTAAAATTTGATTTAGTTCCTGGCATTAGAGAAAATCAAGATCTAATAAATATATTCACTTTGAAATTTCGCTGTTTCACTCCGTAGCGAGAATTAATCTCAATCTTTGTTTTTGTATTCTTTTTCTATTGTCTTGATATTAAATTTATGTATGCATGCGTAAATTTTTACATGTTATAATCATAACTGAACGATCAGTATTTACGCATTTTCAATAAGCTAGCTGTCTATGCGGCATGCATAGTTTTATCCCCCATTTACGTCACATCCGGTAAGGGAAGTAACTCTTCCCTGACTGTTATCGCTTAAATGAAAGGGTCTTTAAGGCAACATTTCCAAAGTTAAGCACTTAATATTAAATTACATCTTTTTTGTAGAATGGATATGTAATGTAAAAACGAATGAAACGAATTTTAAATAATAAATAACGTTTTAATGGCAATTGAAAATTACACAGAAAAGTGACAGTGAGATTAAAATAAAACTGTCACAGTCTTGAATATAAGACTTAATATGTTACAGAAAGTGATAAGGCTGAAACCATTGACAGCCACTTAACCGTTTTTACTATTTAAAATCTGTACAATCTCTCACGAATCAATTTTGATTGGCTAAAACATCTAACGAGTTGGATGCTTTGTTAAGATCAACCGATATTTAATGTCCACACTATATAATGTAAGATCAAAAGTGAGAATCAAAAAAGACAATAACGCTCAATAATATGGGGGACATATTTGATCTTGACCTTAACGTGTTTACTGTATAAGGGACTCATACATACAGTGTGCTGTAAGTGATTTCCAACGGCTCAGCTCTGTGAAACAATGAGGAAATATTCGCCTCACATTAAAAAAGGTGTTTTATTTTCAGACAAGATCTAACAGTTGTGATCCTAAGAAAGCTATTGCACAAATATGGAATTAAATAAGATATTTATTAAATATCAAATATTAATCTTAATAAATGAACATGTTTCTTTGTATAAAAAACATGCATGTTAAGCTGTTTTTTAATATTCAATATCTATAATCGGACATTTACAAATCGAAATTCAACAAACCCATGTTCTAAACCTGATAAATTATGTTTAATAATAGATAAAGATTTGCAGATAAAGTGATGTTAAGTAATGGACAGATATTAAACAAATTACTTCAACATGCACTGCTGACATGGCAATGATCCATTTAAATGCAAACCAACACTAAATTTGAATTATCCACTTTCAATTGTTTTCCCGTCAATGGAATCTGAGGCTGTATATTGAAATAATGCTGTCCGCCCGTCGGTCAATCAGTCAGTCAGCCCGGATGTACATTTGGGTGTCATTTAGCTAAAGGAGCAATAGTAAACATTCTTTGAAGCCTTTTAGTAAGGTTTATGTGGTTAATTTGCTCATATGTTGTTGTTGTATATTATTATCATCAGGGAAATGGCCTGAAACGAAAATATAATATTATAGTTCTTCCGTCTGTTCGAATCAATACCTATAGAATTTAGTGTGTTGCGCTCCATATGAAATTAGAACGAGATGTTGATAAAATCCGGAAACTAAACTTCACCACGTTTATAAAATTCTCTCATGTACTAGATATTAAATTGATTATGTATAAGTATGAATGTTTTATGGAATGATATCACACCACTTACGACCATTCAACTGTCTGCGCATAGACGTGCATTTGTGTAGAAGAAAACAGCGTCATCCTATCAACAATAAGGTCCGGGATTTAATTTAAACAAGTATCTTGCTTTGACCATACCTAACTTCTGAAAATTGAATTCTAAAAGTCGCATACAATGAACTTTAAATGAATGACCAATGCAAAATGTATGAATCATAATAAATAAATAAAGCAAATGTAATCCAAGTTCATACTTTTATGGATATTATAAAGAACATAATTAAAAAAGTGTCAATCAAAGTAGCGAGCGGGGAATATCGATTTAACGAATTTGCTTATTTTCGCTTGTTATCGTTGATGAAAAATATCTAAGTTTGCTCAATGTAGTGAGATCATTGTATGCCCTTAACATGCTTTAATTTCACGACTGTCAACGTACATAGTTTTGATAATACAGAAATGCTAATTTAACACATAAAAACTGAAATTAATACAAGTTATTATAGGACAATTTGAATTAGTTTCCATGACAAATTGTAAAACGATGTGTTAAATAATTGCATGCATATTCAGATTAAGGTTGTTCGTGACAGACAGAAGCGTGATACTGACTACGTTAACAAGCGGTCGATAAAAGCAATTGAATATTTAAGTCGATCAGTGAAAAATCTAACATTGCAAATGCACACGTCATGAGATATCATTGGATTTTTAACGTATCCTATTTTCAGTAAAGCATTTGTATTATCCTTCCAAGATGAATTAAGATTTACCAAAGAGACACAATTCATTCTAAATAGAACCTTTTACCTCTTTATCCAAGAAATTATGTTAATTCATGCGATGACTAAAACGTTTCTTGTAAAAATGACATGAAGCAACGCGTTATATAGATATTTGATACAAAACATAAATCAAACATAAATAATGAGGTCTACGATTTATTGTTTAATCTGTTTGGTAAGAAATGAAGTTATAAATTATCATGTTTATACTTTTCACGTACTTAAAATTGATAACTATATTTTTGTTGCGCATTGTCGAGCCAGCAAGTAATGGAAGAATATACAATCATAAACTAATTATGACAGAAGTATGCAAGAGACAAGAAAATCATTTAACAATTTAATGTTAAAAAACTTATCATTTCAATTGTGAATAAGATGATACAACTCAAGTGCAGAATTTTTACTTGATAACACAAACGCAGTAATCGAATAGTATTCACTTACTCACCAGACAAACAAAAGTTTCTAGATAATCATAACCATGTCATTAATCAAACACGTCATATCCAGTGTCAAAAAATATCTCCAGGTTGATAAATACATTTTTTATTGTGAATGATTTATGGAAAGATTTTATCACGAGTATTTAATATCAAAATTAAAGCTAGACGATATTAAAATAAATGATTATATGGTATTAAACTAACCGATTCAACCTAGATATTAAATCAAAAATACAGATTTCATAAGTAATTTTAGATTAAATGACACTATGAAAATAGTACAACGGTTTTAATATTTAAGTTTGATTGGTTTTATATAAATTATGATAAACAAGATCATCAACAAAGAAACGCAACCCCTTTACGATCCAGCAACAAGGATTAAATAAAAAGGTTATTATATCTGTTTATCCCGTCCATGAAATAACGAGCAAACAAGAACTCCTTCAATTAAATGAAAAATGAACTAGATGTCACAAAATCCCTTCATTACATAAAGTGCAAAACAATGATTCACAATTTTTCTCCATTAAATGAAGGACAGAACAAAACATTACACTATTTCTCAATTAAATGGAGGTCAAAACAAAAAATCAAAATATCATTCAATTAAATGAAGAATAGAATAATAATCCACAATATTCCTTCACTAAATTGAAGGCAGAACTAGGACTTACATTATTCACTATTAAATGAAGAGCAAAATAAAAGTTAACAAGATTCCTCCATTAAATAATAGGCATAACAAGAATTAAAAATATATCCCCATTAAATGAAGGGCAAAACTAGAATTCAAATATTCCTATAACATTAATTCACAATATTACTCAATCAAATAAGGAACAGAACTAGAATTTACAATATCCCTCCATTAAATGAACGGCAGAGCTAGAATGCACACTATCCCTCCATTAAATGAAGGGCAAACTAGAAGTCACAATATTCCTCCATTAAAAGAAGTGCTGAACAAGAATTCAAAATATATATTCTATTAAATGAAAAGCAGGATAAGGATTCAAAATTTTCATCCATTAAATGAAGAGCAGAACAAATTCACAATATGCATAAACAGAAGTAAGAGATTTTGTCAAGTTGAAATATTACTGTACATAATCGAAATTTCTACATACTTACAGGATAGTAACGATATAATATTCATAAAAATGATTGACAAGTTAATTCAATATGTGCATATCGTAATCTCTTTACAAATTAAACAAAAAATATTTTTAACTACCTAACTAAATCAACTTGGGAAAGGGATATATTAACCATATTGAAAGATACTAGCAATCATTGTGATTGAGAAAAATCAAACTATGGACAGGAGGATTGAGTGAAATAATTTTAAAAATGTTTATGCTAACAATTTACCCCGTAGAACTGCTTTTGTGCACTATATTATCATGATAGTTATTATAATAAAAAAGTGAAAGCATGTTAGAGGGAACATGTTTGTATAAGTACAAGTTTTAAAATGAACATGCTATTTAAATAGCTACAGTTACCATTAATAAATTAGACAAAGAACCTGGTTATTGTTTTAAGACTTATCAAAATATATGAATGAATATAATCATCAACCCTAGTACGTATAATTTCTGTAAAGGAAAGGAAAACTTTTTTTTAAATTCAATACACATTAGCTATCGGTCTGTGTCGAAAGAATAATTCAAAAGTTAATGAACTGATTCAATGTGTCAATATAGAATTCGAAATCAAGGTCCAAATTTCATAAAGTCAGTTGCAGCACATTCTTTGTTAAAAAATATTTCATATGATTAAAAATGTTCCTTTAATTGCAAGTTTATAACATGATTGTACAATATAATTTTTTGTGGGAATGATAGACTCATGATTAAGGCAGAAATGTACAAAACATGTTTTCGTTTTGTTCTTATATCTTGTCGTCTTTTATTGAATACTAACACTGAGATTTTGCGAACAGCATTGTACTGAAATCTCCATCGCCGTGTGTATGAATAACAAGTGTCTGTCATAGACTGCAGACCATTTGAAGAGGATCATATCAATACCATGTCGTATTTCTATTTCTCTCAAAACGTACGCTGATTTAAGAGAATATTATTAAGTAAACAATGTAACGTTTAATAGAATGAAAGCGACATTAAACGTGTTTATAAAAGTAATCAAAGTGATTTTTAGACATATATGCCAAAATAATAACTTAATTTTCTTGAATATCAAGGTGTTAGTTTTAAAAATAATTAATATACGAGCATACTTTGTAGGCAATTGACTTTTTTTATTATTTTCATTTTTTTTGTCTTTCATTTTCTTGTTGTTTTTTTCTTCCTCTTTTTAGAACAAAGCACTGTTTAAGTTCCTTTTTGCCATCAGCCTATATAAAGTTGTACAGATACAACATAACTTTAGATCTGGCTAAAGAAGAATCCTAGAAAGATGAAATACAATTAATTCTGTCTCACAAATTTTAGATTATTTCAATTCTTAGATGCAGATATCAATACAAATGCAATAAAGAAATCGCGAGAGGAAACGATTATATGTCAAGACAGAAAATGTTTAAAATTAATGTTAAGAATCTTATATCTTCTTTGTTGACGTAAGTACGAGATGGATATACGAAATAAAATACAAAACAAAGGTTCCGAAAATCTATGCTTTAAAGTAAAACCAGACAAGGGGAAGGTCTATATACCAGATTTACCAGATTGTTTTTCATTGAAAAACAAATATTTGAATGAAATACCGTTTGTCTGTATATACTATTTGTATAGTATCGACAAAAAAATCATTGACTCATGTTTGGTCGTCGACGAACACCTTATTGACCAGATTGTTCAAGTAAATGTACAAAACATACGCAGTTGTGCGATCATTTTTGAAGTTATGTGCTGTCATGTAAATGACATATATTACATTACACTTGATTCTGAACATATTTTTTTTTATCATTTGACTTATTGCAATAATTTTCATTTTATGGTACATGTTCTTTTTCTTTAAAACAAAATTGTACTTCCTGTAAATATCCAAAATTTAATTAAATTGACGGAATAAATAGGCGGATTAAGAGAAGATTAAATTAAGCATACATGATTTATCAGAAAAAGTCTCAAACTTACTAAACATAATATTTAAGAGTAAGAAAGATGTCATCACAAAAACATCTAAACAGCAATACGAAGTAGCATGTGATTTCAACAATTCCAGTCCTGCAAACTTTTTTGAACAGCCACTGAAACTGATTCTTTGTCTTGTTATTAACTTTATTACAGTTTATCATTACTTGCTTGTATTTAAATATTCTTGCGTTATAATAACACAAATCTATTAAGCATTGTCTCAAATCTTGATAAGATAATATTTATTGACCTAACACACGCTTTACGCGATTTCTTTATAACAAGTGACCGCTTTACATGGTTATTGTCCTAATTGGAAGTAATCCATGTTGGGGATTATTCGTATAAATAACCCTAAACATATAAAGCATCAAAAACCAAATATGTCAATACCTACTTTTAACTGATTGTTTAATTGATGGTAGAGTGAACCAAACATCTAAAAAGTTAGTAAGCTGTCATTTTTTAATAAATATTTGATTTATATGCAAAATCATATGAAAATTACAAATATTATATCAGTTGAACACATCAAGAATCATACAATATATTAGAATTGTATTGAACATAATAAACTTGATACCTGATAGTACTTTCGGTATTTTGGACAAAATTTAAAACTCAAATAGTGTGTAAGATAAACTCAGTGAGTTTTTACTTAAAAATAAACAGTTCACTAGAAAATGTCAAACTCTTGAAACAGTCGTGTAGCACGTTGTTATTAGTGTTTTTAGTTTTGTGCGTTTACAAATTAGCGAATACAACAATTAATGCAGAAACAAATTTCAACCCTCATCTACTTTTATCAATTCATATTTTTTATCAATTTCACTTAAACATTTATTTGAAAAGTTAAACGTTTTGAAAAACTAATTAAATATGTATTTTCGGACATGTTTTGGGTACAAACATATAATACTTTGGTTACAGAGTAACATTTTAAGGACATAATACTAAATTATTAATTTATTTGTAATCAATGCTTTCTTTATTTAATTAGATCAAAAGCATTTTATAAATCAAATATTTTATTGCTATGATATGCAATAAATATGCTACAATTGTCAGCTTTTGAATAAGATATTGTAGTAACGTCTTTGAAACTGTATGAAATATTAAATGTTTATGTCATAAGGAGATTCATAAACATTTATTTTCAACGAATCTTTAAGGTTTGCTCGGCTAAAACATAATTTCAAACAATTAAATAGAGCAAAGTGCAATAAAAAAGTAAACTGGAAGTAGGGCGATCGGAAAACAAAAGAGCTTAAGAGCTACTCGTTCTTATGCAACTCTATGTTAAACAGTAAAACAGATGGTTTCTCCGTGTGTTTGTTGTAAAAAGAATTATTTCTGATTCCAAAGCAGACAATACATTATTCGTTTGTATGCGTTCTTGCAAACATTCTCAAATAATTGATAAATGACGACAAATTCTTTTCCAGTGTCTTAAATAAATCGTACGATATTATGCTACACATTGAAATGTGTATTTTCTTCTTTAGCTGTAAGTTTGATAACAAATAAACAACTCTTT
This sequence comes from Ruditapes philippinarum, assembly GCF_026571515.1. Taxonomy (NCBI): domain Eukaryota; kingdom Metazoa; phylum Mollusca; class Bivalvia; order Venerida; family Veneridae; genus Ruditapes; species Ruditapes philippinarum. Next base: position 38,165 of record NW_026865055.1, read on the forward strand.
TGAAATTTACTTGAATTATTTGAGGCAGTGTATGGTATTTTCTAATTATTTATTTTATGCCTTGCCTTTTCAGGTGTGAAATGTAAAGATAATGAAATATAAAGTTTCATTTAAGTTAAGGACAATTAAATGTGTAAAGCATATTATATCATATAAAGATATATAAGAAAACAATATTTTCCAGATTTTTTGCTGAAACATAATAGCTTAAAGATAGCTTATGCCAGCATCACCTTGCTACAGGTCACTATTGTCAAAGGAACAAAATATTTGGTTCAAAACACATTTACGCCTTGTGACAATGATAACATTAATTATTCAAATTGTTAATATACATCTACTATATTATAATATATCTCGTTGTAAAGTGATTGTAAGACAGATGAACAAGTATGAATAATTTATGATGATACAAATATGATAAGTTCAGTGTTCCAGAAAATTACTGTCTGACACAGCTTGACTTGTTTTCGTAAGAGAGAAGCGTAGAACTTAGGCTTATTTTTGTATATACTTAAGATAATGCTTGATAAGCTTTAGAAAATTATTATTTAAATTTAAAACTTTTATTCTCACACGATTTGTGCACACTGTACCTACATTAATTTAATGACGGTCACTTATTTTGTTTTAAGATAACAATTTTAACTACAGTTATTAAGGGTAAAGTAAAATGTTAGCACTTTATATCATAGTTGTATTTTAAAACGCCATCATTTGTGTTCCATAGTAACCCTTGGCATATAAATTCGATCTAATAGGAAGGCTAACATTTAGGACTCCTATCTCTAAGGACACTTGCTAATTTATTTTATAAAATTTAAACGACATTTATAAAAACAGCCTTGTACACCATGTCAACAATATTGCTTGATTTATTTTAATGTGATTATAGAATGGAAAAATAAAAATTAATAGCGATAGGTCTATAAGGAGTAATAATTTGTATCAACTTTTGTAGCGTAATGCAAAACGTTTCCTCTGTGATTTTCAATAAATTAAAACTATAGACGTATGGCTGATACATGCACCACATCAATGCAATCAGTTTATATGGACCATGTAACTTTTTACAGTATTCTGGCACCTAATAAACTGTATGCAATGAATTCAGCAGAATGACTGGTCAAAACGGTTTTAAAAAGATTATGTTATAAGAAAGAGAAATACAAAAATAAAAGCTGTTTGCGTAATTTGCATACCATACTGAATAAATAAAATGTTACAAATTTAAGTTAGATTACTCAATATTATCAAAAATGAATCTAATGTTTAGTGCATTTTCAGGTCAAATAGTGGCAGTGTACCTGATATAATGCATTTTTTTCAACTACAATTTTTCGGGTTCTGGCATGATTCTCTGTACAAAGCCCTTTCTTCTATCATAATGTAACCCTTGAAATGATAATAAGATAATTAAACTATTTTATTACAAAGAAATATGATCATACCGGATAAGTTAATTTGTAAATGTAACTTTAAAGTGCTCTGACATACATCGTTATAAGAATGAAAAAAACAATGTACTTTTGTATTGCTTAGCTTAGGAATTGGTTCTGTGTTTATCTTATATTCAACGTAATGTTTTTAGCTTGTCTAAATAATAAATACATTTATAAAAGTATGGGAGCGTCGTTAGTATTTTATGCTACATGAAACACTTGTTTGCATATAATATAATATAATAATTGAACAACAAATAAAATAATATGTTACCATCATCATTACATCATGCTTAATAATTTAGTTGATTATAACGAGGCTATGATCAGATACTGTAGCACATCATCTATCATCTAGCGTTCCGTCATTTTTATTTTTGCTATTTATTAATCAATATTTAGAAGTGTTATTTCATGATAAAGCAGGATCTTGAATTTTGCACAATGGCTTAATGTAGGGAACGTCATGTCATAAACAACAAAGTGAAATAAGATTGATACCTCATCTATCTGACATGTGTTAAACACAAATGAAAATTATTCCCTTTGAGATGGTATTGAGATACTGTCTTTAGTATTCTTCTGTCTTGACAATCAGTTCGTTCTGTTAGAAGCTGATAAAGCAGACAGATTGACAGATATGAAGCCGCATTTAATAATGTAGCACACTTCATGTGGAAAAATCTGAATAATCTCTCACAAATCTAAAGCCAATAGCTGTAATTTCTAATAAAAAAATGTATATAGAAATGGCATTGGCTTTTTGTGTTTTTTTACGTGTTATTAACTTGCATTACCTCCATGTAAAAACAGCAAGCATAAATAAAATTACAATTACTAAAACACAATCTTCCTTAAAGTTAAAAATATTACGTTTGTTACAAACAACTATAGCAAATGAAGTTGTTCTCGAGTATTGCGTCCGTTTTTCTGTCATACATCATCTGGGGTTTATCGGGATAATCATCTGAAATCAGGCAACAGTATATAAATAACACATGGGTTTGTGGGTAACAGTAAAAATATCATCCCGAGGAAAATACTGTTACCGAGGGTAACAGTATTTTTACGAGGGATGATATTTTTACTGTTACTCACTAAGCCATGTGTTATTTATTTTATTACCCCGAACTAAAATACTGTATGATCTGAAATTGTCAACTAAATCTAACTGTAACAAAAATAAACCAAGAGTAACAATAACTTAACTGTCCTTACCTTTTAAGTTTTAAGTGTACTTTAGGCCTACTTGATAAGTTTTTTTTCTTTATTTTTTAAGCAAGTGATGGTATCTACAAATCATAAACATACAATAATGTAGGTTTTATTTAGAAAACAAAACACTAACCCATTTATAATGTTATGATCTGTGAAATCTGATCCTTCTGTTTCCAGAATATTCTTAGCATGGTTTTTAACAAAATAACGATGATATCCTTTGTCTATCCACTATATCTGTAACTTTTCACTGATTAAATTGTTAGATAATCATTTGTTTCATGCTTAAATCGTCTGCATGTTCCAGTTTGACACATAATTATTTACATTGCAATGACTTCCGTTGAAAGCGGATGTTCACTTTTTGACTATTCAGCAAAAAGATATTTTATACGCGAAAAGCACCCTAGGGTGCAAACAACTAAATTGTATGAGTGTCATAGGTACTCCAGAGAAGAAATTGTTGTCCTATCGGGGTTTAACGTCGAAAATAAGAATCAATCGAGAAAAAATGGCGGCCATTTTATTTCATTTTATTTAGAAAATAGACCACGTGACCAGATTTTATACTATAAAAAAATACTGTTACCTATGTAACAGTACAAAATTCTTAGTCACGTGGTACACTTGCATTTACAGTAAAAATAACTCCCAGAGGCCTATGGGAAATTAGCATTACGAAAAAAGTGAGGGGTAATAATATAATATAACAATCTTGTCAAACTGAGCGGCTGTGCAAGTATATAGATTGTCACTGTCTTGTTGTGAAATTGTACTGGTTGTTTATCCAAGGAAAGCCGGTAAGATGGACTGACCGCCGAGATATGACCATGTAAGACAAACAGGAAAAATAAACCATTATTTAATTTGAAATGTTTAATACTTCACGGATATTTTACACTTATTTAGGACATTCCAATTCAGTCAGATTTCAGTATTTATAATTATCATTAATTCTATAGTTACCTACTTCAATTTAATTGTAAAAGCGTTTAAGTACAATAGACACACAAAGGATAAAGATACACTTGATAGATAAATACGAAAACATACAATACCTGGTTACATGTCAATATACTTTTTTTTAAAGTTTTTATATCAGCACCTGTTATGTTTCTTACAAGCAAAAGGAAATAACCACGCACATACCTAGAAAAGGATTTCTGAACGGATTTATTTCAGTGTCCAAAAGACACTTCAACTTGTCTGCAATTTTCATACAATCTTGTTGTGACTAATGCTTCCGTGAGATGACACTTTCTCCAGATTTTTCTTTACAAAACTTGTCAGATATTAGACCAAATAAGACTCTTTTTTAGATAATTAATAATTGACTTTACTATTACAATATGCCATAATAAACAAATCAGTGTATAGATGTGCGTTTTTGTTGCCTGATTATCATACCAAATACTTTTTATTTAGTTTTGCCTAATATATTTAACAGAGGCTATAGCAATCAAGTAATAGTGTGTCCGAATAAAATCCACAGTTTGGAGCTGACGGGTGCGTGAACGCAATGACAAAACATAAAAAATAATATAATTGCATTATTTCCACCCATTATTTTCCGTCATATATTCTGACCAATCATACATTTTAATATTGTATGCGTCCTTCTTTATTGGAAATGTTAATATCATCATACGAAATTGAGAGCTTAATTCAAATGGGCAAATGCCGTAAAACATATGCATACACTGCCATTTCCCGTTTTTCCTGATGTTAATGTTCTTAAATATGACACTATTTCCCAGAAATATTATATAGTTTTATTTCGAACGTAGTATTTTATGAATGTCGTTAGGTAAGTTTCTATATAATTATATACTATCTTGTTATTTCCAATATATATTACACATTTGTTTGTTCTGTTGTTGATACTGAAATTAGTTGTTTAGTTTTCGATAATAACGGATATGTAAACTGTAATAAAGCTTGTTCTATTTCAAATTTATATCTAATAGTATCCAGTATGTATGATACCGTATACAGAGCTAATAATAAAACTATAGCATATATATTGTTGTTTACTTAAGTGACAATACGCTTATTTTCTAGTTGTCAAGTTGTGCTGAATTGAATAAATATTTGAAATAATAGACTGTTATGATGATTATTGACCAACAGTTAATTGAAAAATGTTTTATGATGAAATATAAATGTGCCTTAAATAAAAAAGTACTGAACGTTACAGGTAAATAGGAACGTGTATTCACAGAAAATCCATTGGGTCACTGCAGCTATATATATCGCTCATGCGAAGTAAATTATACAGTTCAGAGAAATTATGGCTAAAATGTGGTAAAATGTAAAACTCGTGTTGGCTTTTACCTGCTCAGACACTATACATAATGTCACTTTACTTAATTCATATTTTGAATGATACTTTAAGATAAGAAGGCCTTTGCTATGATCATAGCATTCCATCGGTATAGTAATAGTCGACAAAATAATGTAAATTTTAAAAACATTAAATTTTCACAATATTACTTTCTTCAATTAAGACATTGGTCATCAAACATGATCATTATAATTAATGTTTTAATGACACACTAGTCTAAATGCGAGACTTCTTAACCTTGCATTTATAAAAATCACGATTGCTACTATGTAGTAGTGGTGAAGTAAAACAATAAAACGACTCTTGTCTTAAAACAGTATTTAAAGATGAATAGTGCGTTGAGTATGATACTTGCAATACATTTTAATGAATGATATCATTTAACCAATAAGACGACACCAAGTTTATTAACATGAAATATTGTATTGTCACATGACGCTAGCAAAGGATGAACATACTAGTTATTCAGATTTACTATATTCATCGATTCTATTTTAATTTATGTTATTTTCTGTTTTTTCATAACATCATTGCTTAGAATTAGTTTCAATTAATATACCTCAAGAAATTTGACAGTTTGATTATATTTCGGGGTTATTGGATACTTTTTCTTTATATTAATGATTTCTTATTCGATAAAGACAACTTCGTCTGGCAATATATTTAAATGAACTATTAATAACTGTTTACCATACAGGAAATATAATGTTTATATGTAATCAATTTAGCTAATTGCTAACAAATATAGTGTCATAAAGGTGAAGTAATTTAGTTATACCAAGAATTATTTGCTAATAATCAATGATATCAAGGAACGAATTACAAACGACAAAGATACCTTATTTAACCATCTAGATTTTCATTGAAAACTGTATTTGTGATTAAAGCCTTCAAATAGATATATTAATGCCAGAACGAATAATAACTGACAAATTACAATCCATTATGAACAAATATGGTCCAGCAAATACAATTTATCCTAGCGTTCAAAACACGTTGCACACTCCAGACTTTCTCATAAAAACAAATGCACTGGTAAAGCCTATTTTCGTTTAGAATGATTAATAACTCAAATTGCACATAGATCATGCATACAGTGCGGTTTATTAGTGACATTGTGCAGATAAATGAAATGATATGCATGATTAATCAATCAGGTAAATGAAGTAAACAAAATACACGATGGTAAAAATCAGAACACTAAATTATATTTAAGTATTGTTCACCTCTGGCCTCCGGTATATTTTGTGTTCAATATTCTGTGATAGGAACACTAAAATGAAATCATTGCATGACTATTTATCTATAAATATCGCTGAGTCTGAAAAAAATGTACAGAGAGGCACCTTTAATCTTCTCCATTAGTAAAACTTGAAAGTCGCCACATGACCATTGCGCTGATGGTGTGATTATTAAATCCAGAGACAGATACCTAAACTTTAGGAATGTATTATGAGATTTAATGACTGTAAGAATGTTATAGTATTAAACTTATGTTATTGTATCAATATGCAGTTCTATAAAAGTGATAAAAATGTTTTAGAATATCACATATAAACTAACAAAGCCGTCTTATTTTAAAACATCTGTTCTACTGTTAAAACCCTGTTAAATATACGTTTAAATTTTACCTCGAGACAAACACCATATAAACGTCAAGTTATCGATAAATTGTATAGCAGATCATGCCGACTGTTGTCCAAACTAACATTTCTAACGTGATTACATTTAGTGGTTTGCTATGTTTTAGAATAAAAATGCCTGGTAACTGGCATTGATTAATTGATGTAACAAAACATTTTCCTTTACAGATGCCACAGCAAATGTTTGTTTTGAATATTTGAAATAATGTTAAAACACTAACCCTAAAATGTGTTTTTTATGCAAGCCCATCAAACATGATAATAATATTGTATCAATTATAAAGTCTGTAACAATTCAGAATTTATTCATAAGATAATTTAAAAATCATTATGGAACGGACTTTTTCAGCTAGGCTATTGAAGTTTGGAACGTAGGTTTTGCAAGAACAATTGTGTGCATATATTACGTACAAGCATGAGTAAATAAAAAATTATGTACGTATACGTTATTTTACTAATAAATGCAATAATTGTTCCTATTGTTGTGAGCATGTACATAATATAGGACACATGTACATGTATATCATCACATGGGCATTTGTGAAATATTTCCATGTCTTCAGCTGACCCCCATTTTAATTTTTTTTCTAGATATCTTTATATAAATCAAGTGTTATCAATGCTTGATAATCAGAAACGTCATTTGTTCTATTCACACAATTGAATAACGTGTACCAATGATATAGTTTTAATCTGTTAATCATGGCCGTGATCAACCATTTTTATTACTTTAAGTTACATTATGCCGACTTAAGTGTAAACAGTGAGTGCACGGGTTAAAGGAATAACCAACTTAACATTGTGACTGTCAATTTCAACAATTGTATTAACTTCGAAAAATAATCAATAACTGATGTGTCTAAAGATAAATACATGTACAATAACCTCAGAATGTACTGTAACGTTCAACTAGTAAAAAAGTCGGACAGTTTTTTTTATATTTTAGAAAACGTTGATATTTTATATTGAACATTTTTTATTGACACTTATTTGGTCAGTGACAACTGAAACATATTTGGTCAGAGACAATTATAACAGTCAATCAAGGGGAGCGGTGGCCTAGTGGTTAAGGTATATGCAACTTAACCGTGGATCGTGGGTTCGAGTCCTACTTCTTCACATGACACCAGTACTGGTTGGTTTCCTGGAACCGGACTCGAACGTGATAAATATAAGTTGCAGGAACTTGTTTCGCAATCGAGCTTAAATAAATATGTTTAAACCTATACATTTATAACTAATTAATCGCAACTTTATAGGACATAATGTTATATTAATCGACAAGGCTTTGGGGGATGAATGGATCACTTATTATTAAATACACTGTAGCATTTTGTTTTGGTAAACTAAAAAGACTATTATAGATACTAAAAAAACTAACTTTTTACCTACATCAAAATTGAATTTACTAAAACATGGTGATGTAGCAGACTATATTGTGTAGACTTCCATGTTTTAAAAATGCCAAAAGCCTTGGTCTTTAAAATGTTTGTGAGCCTTTCTGATCCGTGTTGTTCATACTTTTCAAACCTTTGTGGACAAGTCTGTACAAATATGGCCTCAACTATTAATATTACTTTACCGGTACCGTTCGCCTAGTGGTTAAGGCGTCCGTCTTCGGATCGTGAGGTCGAAGGATCGAGCCCCACGGGGAGCGTTAATACAAGGATGAATGTTTCTTGTGGGACTTGTTCCGAAATGGCCGCTTCGTGAGTCGCGAGGTAGTTAAAATGAATGGTTACCGACTTCTATCCGCCTGGCGCCTGGCATAGTGGTAGGAGTTGGGAAGTACATGGTATGCAAGCAAAAGGGTGTCTCATAAGTCAGAAAGGGCTGTCCCTTTCAGTAGGGGTGAAACTATAATAAACAAGACCTTTACCTTTTATTACTTTACATTTAATGTTCGGGATACTTTATATTCAATGCTCATGAATGTTAACAAAACATTTCTCGTGTTTTCGCTTTTATGTTACGCCGACTTTTTTATCAGCAAGGGAAAACAATTTTATATTCAATATAATTTACTTGTTTTTCAAATTGTAAAATACAGTTTCTTCATCTTCATATAAAAACATTATTTTAACCTCCAAATGACGCACATTTCAATGAAACATTGCAAAATAGATATGATGATAATATGACACATATTTTAACGTTGTTTGTATTTATGATACATTGTTTGTGAGGAAATACATAATATTCGCAAACTTGATACAACATATGTTTGTAAAGTTAATTACTTCCATAGCAAATTATAATTTCAAAATTAAATTTAATTGATAATATACGTGTTTTATTCTAGTCTGATACAAAAGCGAAAATGTTATACTCTCGTTTGAAATCATATTTACAAATTGATAACATATAACTATCTTTTAGGGTCTACATGTTTTACCGATTAAGATTTTGTGTGTAAATTTATAGCTCTAAAACCGTACTTTTCAAACTGAGATTATTTGTAGCTTCAGAAAATGAACTATTCTGCAGTTTATCAAGATTGCATTTCTCTCGTGAATATCAACATTCAATATTAATAATAGTTTGATCAAGCATTCTGCAATTTTTGATTATCTATCGCCCTGCTAAATTAAATGGATCTATGTAAAGTGTTATGACATATATTCAATTTTGATTAGATAGGAAAGTTGTTTTTACGCTAGTTTTGTAGAAAATTATTAAAGGCCCCTATCCAATAATTGTCTGTCGAGTTTAATACATATAAGAGATGTATCATTTTCAGTTCGGTTGAATAAATTCTTTCTTAAAGATACTCATGAAATTGCAAAACTGAAGTGTAGTAAGCTAACTTAAAGGCCCATTATGCCCCGATATGCTTTCATTTTTATATATCAAAATCTTTTTTCTATCTTATATCTTTATATCGTAGTCTTTCTTTTATAGTTTCAAACACAGTGACCAGTTACTTAGACTGTTTTTTTCTGTTAGTTTTTGGCAATTAGTACATTCATAGTGATTTCCTTTTTATATGGAAGTCAAGTACTACTTTGTTTACATTTTGCGACTTTTATGATATAATATTATATTAAGCGCGTTTTTGTTTTCTTCAGGTAACAAGATTCTAACATGTTGACTATAACTCATGTTTGACCTTTCTAAGGAAGTAAATATTTATTCCTTTCTGAAGCATAATGTAGCTTTAAAATTTTTATATGAAGAATGAAGCTAGAAAGGGTGAACTTGTCTTATAGTTATGTCCATACTCTGCTTGTAAGAACACAAAATTGAAAAGTCTCTAACAAAGTTATGTTTGATAAAATAGATAAAAACAGAATCCCAGAAGAAAGCCCAACATGGCAATATTGAAATTGTTGCTGGCTCGGTTTGATTGAGCCTCTTCATGGACGGTTCTGGAAAGTGCGAGTTACCGTTCACGCCTTCTTACACCGAGTTAAGCAGAATTTAATGTTTAATATATATATATATTTTTTTTTGACAAACATGTACATTTTTTTAAGGAAATGAAGCATATATTTGTTGCATAAAAACTGAAAAAATTACATTGAAGCTAAATTAGATTAAATCCAACCAGTACAAAGCAATTTTTTTTTCAGGCCCCGAAGGTGACCCCATTTATTGCCTCCGTCGCATGACTATTTAAGGGTCGGAGGTCCATCCCTTAACAGCCTTACAATAATGTGTTAAAGCATGAAAAGTTAACATAGTATTTACATAAAGTAATTTACGGCAAAACTTTTTTTTTTTGAAAAATTGAATATGTAAAGGAGGTTATAAGTTCAAGACAGAAACATATTACTAAATCTACATTATGCCTTAAACAAAAACATAATTACTTTTTCTATATTTATGAGTAATACACAAACTAATGATACTAGTGGGGTTAGCTAGGAGGCTTGACGATAGAATAAATAGACATACGAAAAAGGATGATTATTTACAAAAGAAAACAACAATATAACACAACAAAAACATCAAAGACAAATACTTTGCGGCCAGGGCACGTTCAAAAATACTACAAACATGAATTTATTCTTCCTTGCATGCTCAAAACAAAGCTAGGTATGAAAACTAAAAAGACAAAGGTCGCTCCTAACATCGACATACGAACAAGTATTTTGATGATTTTTCACATTAATCATTATCAGATTGGAACAAAAAATTGTATAGGTCTCTATTATATTATGATAAATGACATATATTTAAAATATTATGCCAGTCTTTTTTAAATTGGTCAAGATTTCCACATTGATATAGCTTTTTCTTCATTTACCTTTAAAACATATGAAATGTACCAGCAAAAGATAGCATTGTTTTATTAGTTTTACATTTAAAAATATACATTTTGACATATAAAAGAACTAAATTGTTAACAATATGTATTGTATTGTTTCCTTTAGTGTAACCAAAAAGCATAGTTTCTTTATTCAAGTTTGGCATGTTTAGTTTATCTATACAAATTTCGTGTATTAATTTATTGCTGTGAATGCATTCCCAAAAGCTATGTTCTATAGTTTCATCATGAAGATTACAAAGGCTACATAAGGGACTGTTAATATATTTCATTTTGAACAAAAAATTATTTGTACCCAAAATCCTATGGATAAGTCTTACTTGGAACCATTGTAAATAAGTATCTTTTGTCAATTTGAATGGTAAATTATATATATTCTTCCAGTATTCATCATCATTTGGGAGGCATAGTTTTTGTGACCATTTGACCTGACAAACGGGCTTGCTGAAATTGACATTAAGCGAATCATACATATATTTTGAGCCTTTTTGGTCTTTAATTATCCCTTTAATGTGTATTGGAATTGTTGGCAATTTTTCTCTGTTAAAAGTTAAAGGGTTGAAGCAGACATTTTGAAAAAAAATTGTAACTGCTTTTTTAATTCCTAAATATACAAGATGATTGATATTTATATTGTAGATCTTGCCTAATTCTTCTGGTGTATACAACTGACCATTGTCTTGTAAGATATCATAAACACAACGAATTCCCTTATCATACCAAGATTTCCAAAAAATAATTTTATTGCCAATAGTAATGTTCTGATTGTAAAATAAAGATAAGTTACAAATGTCTTCTTTATCAAATTTCTGATGCTCAATAAACAATCAAAATGCATTTAAAGTGTGTTTCCAGAATTCATTTTTAATAGATTTTGACATTTTCTCGACATAATGCTTTCCACACGTGACTAATTTTTGTACATCAATACCCTGTGTTAAAATACTTATCCAACAACCATCACTTGAAATAATTCTTCTTATCCATGTAAGTTTTAACGCATTCATAAAAGCATTTATATTTACCATTCTTAAACCCCCTTCCATGTAATCTTTAACTTACACATTTTTGTTAATTTTTGAAGTTCCATTCCAAATAAAAGCATATAATGCATTATTAATTTGTTGTATATATTTATCCGAAGGATTCGGCAACATTATAAATAAATGGTTTAGTTGTGAGATAAGTATTGTTTTTATTACTGTTATTTTACCGATTGGAGTCAAAGCTCTTCTATTCCATTGTTTAATCATTTTTTTCTATATTGGATATTTTTTCTTGAAAGTTAAGATCTACCATTTTTTCAAGATCCACATGGAATGTTATACCAAGCATTTTGAAACTAGTTTCGTTCCAATTCAGTTTCCATCTAGTTTTTATGCTATCACTGCTGTACTTTTTAATGCCTATCCAAACAACCTTTGTCTTTTCAAAGTTCACCCTGAGCCCCGAGATCTGAGCAAAAACTGTTAAAACATCAAGAGTGGCATTTAAAGATTGTGCTGTTCCATCTAACATTACAGTGGTATCATCAGCAAACTGTGACAGTAAATGTTCAGTCTGTTTAATACGTTTTCCTTTAATATTTTTCTACGGATTTCAACTTAAGGGAAAGAACTTCTGCACATAATATAAATATATAACATGAAAGAGGGTCGCCTTGACGACAGCCTCGCTGTACATTGATAAATTTGGATAAGAATCCACATTGACAAACAGCTGATGAAAAAGCATTCGATTCGCTATCTTGGGATTTTGTACAGAAAACCTTATCTTTTTTCAATTTTGGTGCAAAAGTCAATCAAAAGAAGTAATCCAGGAATATCATTTTCTTCTGTATAATTCATAATATCATATATCAGTCTAACATTTTCTCCGATATATCTTCCTTTTATAAAACCCGTTTGATCTTTGCTAATAAATTTATTTAAAAATATTTTAATTCTGTTTGCAATGCATCCAGATCCAATCCAAAGCAAATATTCTTGCTCGTCTAAACAACGACCGAACTCTAACGAGGTTTAGGTCAGATACCATCACTCCTAAGATAACTTGTTCAACGCGTTTACCAGTTAACAATGGGACATGAATGACATAAAAGCATTTTTTATAATTATTGTAAATTTGAAAAACAATTTTCCTCATCTAACCGTTATATTAAATAACTTCATAATAAAATAAAGTAAGCACTGGATACATTTTTATTCGGCAAAAGGACACAAACATATTGTAACGATTGAAATCAACATTGCTTAATTTGGTTCCAGAATGTGTTTGAACACACTACGTACATCCATGAACAGACGCAACGAAACCGGACCTTCAACATGTGCAATTTTGCAGTTTTATGCCATTTGTTTAGGGATTCTTTCCAATTCAATTTGAGCCAGTTAGTTTGCAATAACACTCAGTTTTGTATAAATAAGAACAAATTAGATTATACGTGTGTTGCTGAAGCATTGTTAGGTACTTTACTATACACACTTATTTTCCAATACGATTGTTAATTATTATTTGCCAAAACACACTACTTGAAAAACCGTCAAGGGAGAACCAAAATGATTTGAGAAAGACGTAAATCGTATTAATATGTACCTTAATTTGAGCAGAAAAAAAACTTCAATTACTATAGACCGTTACTTACAAGAGTGTTTTGAAAATCAAAAATAATCGTTTATTTCTAATTAATTGGTCTTATAACTATGTATTTATAGTTTATCTGAATTTATTGGGTAAATACATTATGTGCTGTAGATGTTGGGTTTTTTAAGTGAACGAAAAATCACAATTTCAAATGAAATATATTTGCTGAACGACACTGCTTTTATACGTTGGATATAGGCATTTAATACATTACTACACCGTTCGTTCAGTTTTGGCGTAAAATCGCTCTCTTTCTTATTTACAAATAAAATTGAATTACATTAAAATAGATGCTATCATGTTTAAATGTTTTCGGTCTGTTTTTGTCCCAGTCTGTACGAAAATTTCAAGCAGTGGTTAATTGTTTTGCAGCCAACTTTGTACAACTACATTAAAATACGCAATGATAATTTAATACCCCATATGATGTGAAGGAGTTGTTTTGATATGCTTATCTACATTATCATTTATCAAACATTTGTTTCTTAACTTACTGAAATGAAATTTGGCTGTAATTCAGCACAATGAATTCATTTGTTCCATAATATCATCGAAGTAGAAAATATATTTCTTACAATTATTTCTTTTATTTTCTCATTTATTTGGGCAGTTTTCAACCAAAATAAATGTATGCAGAACCACATTGATATGATCAGAATTATATAAATACTTCTCTATATATTATATATCGTAATAAAGAAAGTCACAAAAAAACGTTATTCTCTTAGTTATCTTCATACTACGCCAGACTATGCGGAATAAATTATTGAAATGATATTACTTTCCTTCTTATGTAACTATATGCTTGAAAGTTTTTAATGTATCTTACTTAATCAAATTAGTAAATGTGTTTCAGGTCTTGCTATTTTTCATATTCGTGTTTTAAAAATCTCCAATGTTTTTCCTTTATATCGGTATATGTTTCAGGTTATAGTAACATGTTAAAGCCTTATGTAAGTTGTACTCATTTCTGAAAACCAGAATGCCAACTTAACTTAAATCGAGTGAAATAAACTTTTATGTATCTATTCCATTCATAGGAAATAGTTACACGTATAAGTGATATTTCTACAAGACATCCAAAATTTCTCTATGGAATAACGCGAATGATTACTTAATATAAATTTATGACAGCCTAAATTGCCATCATAATTTTCTTCCCCAAAGATGAACTTTTTATCATACAATCAAACACCATAAAACTAATTTACAAAATGAAGAATATTACATCATCCGATGGCTAGGTTGAATATATTTCCCTTGGTTATTCCGATGTTAAGTAATGAAATTAAGCAGCAAAAGTTAAATAACCACGGTACTCAGCTACATAGATAGTATGTAATAACTTATTTGCGTTAAATCCATTTTTATATTTTCAAGATTTAGAAAGCACATAACCCACTAGCAAATACTATACACTATAAATATAAAGATCAACAAAGGAGGGTGTCGTTCAAGGAACGCAGTCCAACTGTAAATGTGGTGACATTGTAGATGAAATAAACTTTAAAGTATTTTGTGATATAAATGATCCGTTGTATACAAAACTTTGGATTGGTCTGTATATCCAGATGGAACAGATGTAAAGAAAACAAGATAATTGAATGACAAGTATATGTTACAATTAAAAGGTTATATTAGAAAGAAAGTGGTTTGACGAAAATAAAAATACCATTCATTCAAATATCAAGAAATGTGAAAATATTTTCGTACCAAAACGTGATTTAATTCTGTAATAGAAAATTTATTCTTAAACGAACTTAAGACAAAAAAATCATTGCTTTTATTTTAACATTTTGATAAATGTGCAATACATACAAAGTGAAAGATATATGACTAATAAAATATATTTGTGTATTATAGTAGGTAATAAATAGTTCAAGAACAAAACAAATAATATGAAATTAGGTGCTACCTCTGGAAAGCTTTGATGATTTAATATCAATCATAACATGTCCAGTATACATGCAAACCAGATCTTTCTTGCACTTCGTAAATATGTGAAGCGAAGCAAAGGGGGACAACTGCGTAGAAGTTTAGAAAATCCCGTCAATCTTTTTTTATTAATCTCTTATGACAGATGTCTTTTATGTGTTTTAAAGTTATTTGACACAGAAGACAAGCGCGTCTTCTAGCAAAAGTCTGAATTATGTAGACGCACAAAAGCGCCTTGATATCTATATTAGCTCAAAAGGATTTCAAAATGGCTGCAAGGATTTCAATATGGCAGTGGTGCTCTGTGCACTAAGGATTTTTCTCAAACTTGTAACATACATATTTTTTATTGAGTTTAAAGTGATTTCAATTTAATTTATTCAGATCATACGTGTTATCTTAGAGCGCTACAGCCCTCTACTTAGACTTTCCGCCAATTATTTATCATAAATATGTATAATTATATTTATTCACTTAGAACTTTTAAAAAATTGATTTTAAAGAAATGTTAAAGATGTTGAAACACTTATAGAGAATATGACCAATATGACAAATCCCTTTTACAATAGTTTTAACCTATTTTTTTATCTTTCAAAGTTATATATCTATACTAGTTCATGTTTTAGCTTGAAATGATTACCTGCATAAGAATAACTACACATTAATCTTATGAATGGTCTCTTTGGCTTTTATGTTACGATAATCAAAGATATGTTTATGTAGTTTAAAAACAACACTAAATCCTATAAATGCTTAGTGTGGCAAATTTATTTTTGGAATACTGCATATAAAGTGCAATGCAATATATTCCAATAATATTAGTAAAAAAGGCATCGTTTAATATAACTTAATCAAGAATGCATATGTCTAAATTAATATTTTTTATTATCGTTCCCTTGAATAGATGTTCCAATACCAAAGTTATTAACCATGCACCTTATGTACTAAAAATGACTATATCATCTTGCCCATTTGATAATCAATACTAATTAAATAAATAGCGCTTTAGAAGAAGAGAAATGTATTTAATAAAGAAGCATTTTCTTTAATAAAATCAAACGTTATGCAATCTTATGCATCAAAAATATGATTGATTTAAATAAAGCTATCATTACACAATCAAATCAAACAACAAAAATAGTATCAAAGTCTATACACGTTGCCTGGCGGAAATATTGAATGTATTTTCTATACTTCTGAACACAATTTCTAGTGATTCGAACTTTCATCGGTAACGTAAGAAAATAATTTTATCTTAACAATAAGAAACCACAATACAAGCATAAGTTTATCGTCACAGAAACCAAAGCATATCAAATATTGATTTTAAGGAAAAACACGAAACCTTAATTCTCTATCAATACACTTTCTATAGATTGAATAAGATATTATTAAAGTTGTAATTGCATGATTTTCTTTGATATGGTTAGAGGAATCCGAATGTTGAACTTCTACATGTCAAGCGCCGTTTCATTTTTAAATCAAAGACCTACAGGCAATCGGGTAATAAATTAGGCGAGGTAAACAAATATTGTATATTCAGTAAATTGTTTCTCTCTCTCCTCTTCAACATAATGTTAAGCAAGAACAATAATTCTTGGTTTTTTATGTTTTTTTTTAATATATTCCCTTCAATTATTAGCTTTCTATAACTATGATCATTGCATAGTCATCATAGCATCAAAACCTGTAAATAATTCATTAAATCGGTACAATAATTGTTACTTATACAATATGAGACAGTACCGCCTGACGACTGAAGAAGACAGCCGAAAATCATTGACTCGAAAATGATAAGCGCTGATGGATTTCCATGTTTTTGTTTTCTTTTTTTGCATGTACACGGTCATAGGTTTGGCTTTTCCAACAACTCAAACATCTGCGCTTTGCAACGCGTTAAATCTAAGCCAAAACATTATCGGAATGGACTTCGGTGGCACAGGAAGATATCTGAAGCGCGGTGTGTACGGAGGAATGTTTATGTTGTTATCGTCGATATATGGAATTTATGAGCGGTATGTGTTGAAGTGTGGTTTGCTTCACATCGGCATAAAGTAGTAACTGTGACCTTTTCTCTGTGAACCTTTCTGTTTGTGTTGTATGAATATCAAATATTAATGCGGACTATTGTTTTGTCTTACGTGTTTTCAAGGTGAACAAAAATAAAATTTCTGTACTCGTTAGCTTCCATAATTCATATTAGTACTGTTGTTCGTACATGTCAATTCATAAACTGCCTTCTGTATCATATGTTTTTTATATTAATGTCATATTTTGTTTTCTGGTAAATATTTGCTGTCCTTCTAAACAAACGTTGATTCAATCAACATAACTCAATTCAGATTGGCATTTGACCATTATGTTTCTGAGTAATTTGATATGGTTTGCCCCTATTGATAATTAGTAATTAGATAACAGCTTTTATTTGGCATTATATTTGGATGAATGATTTATACATGTCAGCTAGAAAGGAAATTATGTTACGATATATATGTGAAATAAAACAACGTCTTTTCTTTTTAGCGTGTTTGTTTTTCATTCAGGTATTGTTCTCGTTTATAAACTATGGCCGCTAGGATTGAAGACAATGAAACATTGTAGAATTTAACAATGGAAACATAATATTTTCTAATGTTTTTATGTAGACAATAAATTTATAAATTTATTCAAATTGTATTAAAGTCATTGCTTATCATTGTGTGTTCTTGTACACATATTATGTAAACCTTTTTGTGACAATTTAAAGATTGCATGATAAAACGACTTCTGGTGAATAACAGCGGACCATCAACAATATCAACAAACAATATCACACAATTTTGGGCCGACAACCCTGTCCTGTTTGGTGTCCTGCTGGGCTCATTACCGGTGGTCATGTGTTTGGGGATGTGATCATTTTATACCGCTCGTTTTATTGATTTTGTTTTTCATACTTTAACATTTTTCCTATTTAGAATTGTAACATTTATATGAATACTAAAACAAAACACTCTTATTGACAATTCAGGCATTAAACAAAAATAATGAAAGTGTCACGTGTCTTTGCCCTCCTGGGCTCCATGCCACTAGTTCTTGTTGCTAGGTCATGTAGGGGTTGAGTTCATTGAACGCCGCCTTTCCTTCTTGATCTTGTTAATCAAATTTTAACTGGGTACCTCATTGAAATTGACAATGATTGACATGAAGTTTAGACCGGTTTTGCTTTTCCTAAACTAAAAATGACCATAATGGTAAATATGAAAATTAAGGAAAGTAGAGAGAGCGTATCAGATGTTTGTTTAATAAAGATAGGTAGTTTTTATTTGGCATACGGTTTATAATTTCAATAATGGAACACATGTTAGACAAATATGCTTCATGATATCAACAACTGCCTTGATGTATCACCACCCTTTTCTTTTGTCAAATAGTTCTTCTTTGATGTCGAATTGCATACACTAGAGTTACACATTTTTATCATTTTTTTCAGGAGATGATACTCCATTTTGTATAGTTTGGCTATATTTCACATTTAAACATTTTCTTCTTGAATGCAGTGATATTGCACAGGTTCTGGATAGATAGAGACGACTAAGTTCACTCTTCAAATTTTTGACACAGTACCATCCGAAACATTGAATGATGACTTAAAAGAAACAAACTTGAACTTTTCAGATTTAACTAACTCGTTCTATATGTTTTTACTATCTTACTTTAGGTTTAGTTATCGTGTCTTAATGATTACATTGTTTGGTGCTGTATGACCAGTCATGTCAATATGAAATTAAACCTAAAACCAAGCAAGCAAACAAACAAACAATACTACAGCGATTAACATTATTGAAAACTTATTATAAACTTGCGATCGTTTACCCGCTGAAATTGTTTTTGCTGTCATAGGATATTATCTATGCTCTCATTTACCTTTGTGTAGAATGCTTTATTTACTTTCATAACATAATTATATAATTAACTTCGTTACAAATATATGTACTTGAATCGAAAAGCATAGATATAATCCATGCATAAACTGATAAAGAAATCAATTTTTAATCAATTCCTTTTATATTTCCATTGACTATCCAATTTGTTTGATCTCTTTATTTATTATTTAATATCTCAGGTTGTATCTGTAGATTTATCAACACAAAATATGATAAACAAGATCAACAAGGAAAGGCGGCGTTCAATGAACGCAACCCCCATATGACCCAGCAACAAGAACCAATGGCAAGGAGCCCAGGCGGACCCCAAACATAAAAAGGACAGGGCAACGACACAAAGTCATTATACTGGCAGACTTTTAATGCGAAATATGTCTGACTGAGCTTAAAAATAATTACTTCTCAAGAACCGATAGAGTAATATCGATCGGAAGATATCTTTGACAACGAATTTGATGATTAATTTGATTTTGAACCTCCTCCTTTTTAGAAAACCTTTGTTTGACTGGTTTTTCATTATATAAATTGCTGCATATATGTCATCAGATCAACTTTCTGTACTAGAGTTATACAAACAATTAGAAAATATTCTACTAAAGTAAAGAAAAGAAAGAAAAAAATATTGATGGCATGTCTATTAATTGTAAAATATCACAAACATAAATTTAATACCTGTAATAAACTTTCTTACCGAGCACATATTGTATATCTTATTATTTATGTTTTAATAAATTTCAACATTAATTGCCTACGATAGCATCGAACGTAGTCTTAACGTTCTGTTTCATAAGTTTGAACTTTGAAATCCAAGCAGGAATTCCTTAAAGTTAAACATCTGGAGTACTTCAAAAATAAATGGTTCCTTATTGTATTAATAAAAAAGGCTTTAAACCATCTGGTAATAATGAAACTAATAACTCCTAGACAAGCACAACGGTGTCGAGTTGCAAATTTAATTATCGTCATGTGAGGACATTAGCCATGCGAGAAATAATCTATTATTATAATTTCAATATGTAAGATATCTGCAATTTATATCATGCTTCAAGTTTGAAAATAAAAACGCTAAAGTTTATTGTCTGATTTCATTGACCTGTCATTTTTGAATACATTATAGCACTCATTTAAATATTCGATTTCACTTCGGTTCTGTCTGTGTAGTTTACGAGAATTAATATGGAGTAAATAACTAATGTTTTGAAAATTCAGACCAGCTTAATGCATAGGCCTTGTCAAATCCGCGATAGCACAGACGGTAGAGTGATTGTCTAATTGTCTCATGTATTAGGGGTCTGTAGTTCGATCCCTTCTTTTGCAATTGTTTTTAAGGCATACTCTTTTTCTTTATTTTTTGCAGTATATTTTCATGGAAATGGCCGAGTGCTTCCAATATTGAATATGTAAATATATATATATAATATATATATATATATATATATATATATATATATATATATATATATATATATATATATATAATAATTATATATATATGAATCAACTAAGGAACATTGTCTCAATTTATTACGCCATTAAAATGACATTTTCTAATTTTAATCCGAATTAATTATAAATATCAATTCTGAAAGCATGTTATTTAAAAAGAGTTTAGACTTTACCAAAAATAATTGATAAACTTATTAAATCAAAACAACACCATAACAAACATCATGTTCCAATAAGTGAAAATAGTAATAAATAAGAGAAGGAACATGGATTTACGCGTTCTTGATCTAACAACACGTTGGGCTCTAGAAATCTTTAAAAAACAGATAAGATTTTACCCATAGTTACCATATTGCGCTATATCGCTCATAATATTTCTTCATAGGCACAAATATTTTTATCAAATCTCTACGTACATCTCACGGTTTTATCGAAAATCTTCCGAAATTAAATATTGTGTGAATTGACTGTGTAATTAGTATGGATTGACATGTTAATAAAAACCAAAAATAAACAGTTACGATATATATTGAAACATTGTCAACAATTAGAATATCAACTCAGTTTATAAACACCCGAGTGAAACAAACCACTGGCTAGTCAAAATAAAGTGTGAAAAACGCAAGCCTAACTTCTTCAATGTGTATACTACACAGGTAGTGACGTAGAAGACCCATTATGCCTAGGTCCAATAAAACGGGCCCGTCGATTAAACGATTTTTATAAAATCGCAATTTTTTGATGTCGGGACGCGGCGATTTTAAATCTGATACCTGCGTGGTAGAATGAAACAGTCGTCGGGCGTTTTTGCGAGTGGATTTACAGAAAGAATTGAACGGATCAAGGCGGTCGCCGCCCGATGTCGTACGGCGCCTGTGCGATTTAAAAGTGAATCGGACGGTTCCGCCGGGGCGGGCGACAATGACTTACATTAAGACATCCTAGTAATCAGCCGTTGTATTATGCAGCAAAGAGTCGCTCCAACCCAAGGGAAGGCAAGATTGTCGTGTTGTTGACAAGTCACCAACCCATATCGAGGCCTAGAAGCGAAAATCAATCAGACATTCGCATGGACATTGAAGAAAAAATTCATGTTTATATATTCAAAAGAATCACAAATATTTTTGAGGCAATTACAACTTCTTCAAGCTGAAATTACAACAAACACAAGCAGACCGGCGCGGATGACAAAACGATGACCGCCCGGTGCCTGTACATGAATTTCGTCCGTTTTACCGGGCGATTTTAAAAGTTTGACTACCTTAAAACTTATTCAAACACCCGGAGCCCAGTCATGTCCCCCAGTTTTGAATCATGTTTTAATAAAAAAAAAATATCGCCCGATCATAAAAACACGCCCGGTCGCCCGCCCGGCGACCGAAATGTCGCTTCGATGAATATTTATACACTCAGTGACGCACAACAGATTATTCGTTTTCCGGGCGCCGTGTGATTTTAGGATTACTTTAAAAACCAAGGCTACAGTTCGAATATAGTAAACTTTGTCAACATTGAAAATCACTGCAGCCCGGAAGACACCCGGCCGATAGTTCGATTTTGGAGAAAGAACGCAGCTACCGCGCATGTTTTCTTATTTGTGACCTAGGCTTTAGAGAACAAATACAGAAACAGAAATTGTGATACTGATTACATGTATATGTTCTCTACGACAGCACTTAATATTCACAAAACTCTGGTGGATAGCAAACACTTAATTATATCAACAGTAATTCGATTTACATTCACTTTAGCATACTTTAATTTTTTATGTTTTGTTATTGCGTTTCCGCACCAGTCAGCTCCAAATTTGAAGGTATTATTCGGACACGCGTCAGTCAACTATTACTTTCATGCTTAAACTTGTGTTACTTAAGCAAAACCATAACTAAAATCATATTAGCATTACTTTTATGAAAGAGTTATTTTAAAAATAATAACTTTTCAAACCACTTGCAATCGCGCTGTGGTTTCGATTCGACAGTCACGATTTAGCGATTCTTGCATGGTAAGGGCAAAGCTATTCTTGCTAGCTTTCAGAAAGTCCGCTGGTTCTACTCAGGCTGCCGTTCGGCGTCTGAAATAATACTACAAAAGGCCACTTTGAGGTCTTTCCCCAACCAGTTTAAGCTGGAACGCTGTCTTCTGACCTATACTGGCGTCGATGTACACGTAAAAATCAAAAACAAACAAACATTATAAGTTTCGTAAAAATATGAGCCTAAAGGGCTAGATGTTAGGCGCGGATTTTATTTGCAGGATGAATGCTTATTACATAACATTTCAATACAGCGTTTGCTCTGCTGCATTGTTGTTTGCGACAAGGATTACTTATTTCTGTATGTATGTTATCTGCCTGAACAATCATGAATTTGTTGCTTTATGGTTAAATGTACATAAGGATCATTTCATTACCAGGATCTACATGGTTTAGTCTTTTTATGTAAAAAATAATTGAAAAAATAGAAAGAAAAAACATATACAACTAGCCAAACTAAAAACCCATATCTATCACTGATTTATTTTTACTATTGCATATTGTCATAATTAAAAAGTAAATTACTTAATTTACTAAAAGGCCTACATAGGAATCTAATATCTTGCAGCGTTTTAATAAAACAAGAGGGGCCACTGATGGCCCTAGATCGGCTCACCTGACCCCATCAAACTCATTCCGAACAAAATACCTAGACAAACATTCTGACAAAAGTTTCATGACAGGTGAGTCAAAAATGCTGACACTACAGTGTTAACAAGGTTTTTCCATATTTTGGCGGTGTGACCTAGTTTTTTCATCCGAGACGACCCATGTTTGAAACTTGAACTTAGAAATTCATCAACAAACAATATTTCAGACAACTTACAGGATATTTGGATCAAAACAGTGTTTAACAAGATCTTTCTATTTTTAGCTCCGTGACCTAGTTTTTCATCCGAGGACCCATGTTCGAAAATCATCCAAGAAAACCCAGACAAGCATCCTGTGATGATTGGTCAAAATTTGTGACCACTAGAGTGTTAAAAAAAAAAATTCTATTTTTTTGCTCCTGTTTTACCTAGTTTTTCATCCCAAAAGACCATGTTCGAATCATTCGAGCAAGTACCTAGACAAGCTCCTATCAAATTTATGATGATTTTGAAAAATGTGACCCCTAAGTGTTAACAAGTTTTTTTTATTTTTAGCTCGATGACTAGTTTTTATCCCAGATGACCCTTTTTCAAACTCATCCCAAACTTTTACCTAGCAAACATCCTGACCCAAAATTTTATGATATTGAGGAAAATTGACCCCTTAGTGTTTAAAAAGTTTTTTTTATTTTTAGCTCCCGGGGAAAATAGTTTTTCACCTTTGTTCAACTATCCGAGCTATCAACAGAAAGCATCCCTTACAAAAGTTTTTATGAAAGATTTTACAAAAATGTGATGCTAGAGTGTTAACAAAAAGGTTTTTTTATTTTGCTCCGGTGACCTGTTTTATCCAGATGACCAGTTCGAATATCCCAGCTATCACCTAGACAAGCATCCTGACCAAGTTTTATGATGATTTAGGCAAAAAAGTGACACTAGAGTGTTAAAAGGTTTTTTTTTTATTTTCGCTCGGTGACCCAGTTTTTATCCAATGCCCCTGTTCGAACTCTCCGAGCTTTTACCTAACAAAAGCATCCTGACCAAGTTTGATGATGATTGAAGCAAAAATGTGACCGCTAGAGTGTTAAAAATTTTTTATTTTTAGCCCGGGACCTGTTTTTTATCCAGGATGCCATGTTCAAAATCCAAGCTTCCCTAAAAAAGCACAACCAATTTTGATATTTTTTGATGAAAAATGGCCGCTAATTTAAAAGGTTTTTCTTTTTTGTCCGGGTGACCTTATTTTTCATCCAAATTATTATGTTCTTTCCACTAACATAGAC
>NW_026865056.1:0-19100 GCF_026571515.1 Ruditapes philippinarum
TTTCTTTTGGATGAATAAAAAAGGCGAGCTGAGAGTAGACTTAAGGGAATGGCAAGGAGATAAACCGACGAAGAAGGCATCAGCTTAACGTTGATGAGATGGAAAAATGTTGTGGACGCGTTGGAATTTGTGGATCAATCTCTAGGAAATAAACAAGTGTACAATGCTCATCTTGGAGGAAACGTGTACATGTCGATTAAAGCTGGGTGTGTTTGCGTCGATATTCGACAATACTGGAAGCCCAAGGACGATGTTGTGCCAACTAAGAAAGGATTGTGCCTTAGACCAGCAGAGTACGTCAAATTGAAAGAAGTAATACCTGACATCGGTAAAAATCTACCAGAACTGGACTCTGTGGTGCCCTGTTACCTACAAAGCGATCATGTGAATCAGATGGGAGCGTTACAGTGTTCAGAATGCAACCCAAACGATTTCATGAATTGGTAAAGTCACGTGATCATGTTCTAAAAATAGTAACCAATGACAAACCGTTTCTAAAAATAACCACCAATCACTGACATTGAATACGTTTATAAGGAAAATTTACACACGAAAGTTGCAACATTTTCTACAAATTGTAATCCTTATTTCAGCAGTCTGTTTGCAATAAGTAAACATTTCGCTGACCGGGACCCTTGAAAAGTAAATACTAACACCTTTTCTGGCTAGAAAGTAAATAATAACACCTCGGCCGGCTAAGGTTGTTTGCTGATGAACAATGACAAAAATAAGTAAACCCTAAAATGTTAATTTCATGTATAAACTTGTAAGAACTTGTCCAGTCTTGTTTGAGACCCTTAGTTAACAGTACGTTTAATTCATATTATTTACATTTTTTTTTCATTTTAACAATGAGTTTGGATTATATATGTGGTCAAGTTGCAGCATTCATGTTAAGCTGTATGACAAATATAATTTGTTTTACGATGAAGTTCGGTGATGTTTTAAATTTATTGGTAATGGATGGTACGGGATCATATCACTTTGGTGAGTTGTATATAAATATATTTATGTATGTATTCTTTGAATTAGTTCATTCTTTTTGAAATATACAAAATTTCGCTCTTTTTTTTTCAAGTTGTAAATATAAATTCATTTTTTTTTTACTCCTGTAGCAGTTGTTGTCATTATTGCACCGATTTGAGTATGTCCGTCTTGTCTGTAACATAATTTATTTATATCATATCTCCATAACCCTTTACCAAATGTGAATGAAACTTATTATATAGAGGACATGTCTTTACTGTTAAATCCGTCCACGAACTAACTTTAAGAAAGACCAATTTTAATGTATCGCAGATCTCTTTAGATAAATTGTTTGTACTTTCAATGGTTCAAAACAAAAAGGACTTTTTCCTGTTTTTTTCTTACAGGAGAATGTCGTGTGATAATACGAAATGGCAGTTAGACACGTGTAGTTAAGCCATTAGAAATAATGTCCTATAATCCAGCAGATCAAGTGACAATGAGAGTTCGAGTTAGCAATTGCTTTAAGACTGGCAACTTCAATAAAAAAGTAAGTAATGTATGTTTAATACGTAAGTTTATGTTTGAATGCGTTGTGGTATTAAATTTATAAATATTTTATAAACTGAACAATTTAAAAAATGAGGTTTCTGTTTTCTATTTCTGTACCAGATTATGGCTATTCTAATGACACTGTTAGAACATAGACGTGTGGAGTTCATTGTTTTGAAAAGAGGCAACGGTTTAGTAGATTGGATACATGTAAAAGGTTACCAACAGGGGACAGACATTGTAATTTATGAGAATGAGCACGTATCTGAAGTTGACGTTATTGGAACGTTTTTACACGAATTGGCTCGTTTTCTTACTCCCGACATATATGAAGATCACGGATATAAGTTTTAAACTACATGTAGTATGATAATGAACCTTGTAGAAAATATAGTAATGAGAAACATGCACTTTTGTGTGTCAAAATCTGGAAGTAATATGAAAAATTTTGGGGAAAAGCAAGAAGTAAAAGAATTACATAGTTTTTAAAAGAGACAAATTTAAATTGTTTTGGTTTAAAACATATTTTTCCTTACTTCGTTTACTATTGAAAAGTTATCCTCAATATATGTTGGGGATAAAACAAATGTGAGCTTGAATCAATCAAAAAATAAATTGTAGATATTAAACAGCATTCATTAGAACTCATTAGAATTTTATTTATACTGATGTTTGTTTTAACCTTTTTTTGTTTGAAAATAGTGAGATAATGAAACAAGAAGTAAGAGAAGGAAATCCCAAATATGTGTTAGTAATTGCAATGTTGTTTGTCATTACCATGAAAAGTGCTCATGAATGAGGGTTTTCTACACAGGACCGTATTAACATAAAACTTAGATGTAGACTGAATACCAACAGACTTGTTTCGCTCATGAGAATTTCAGAGAATGGCACTGACATTAAACTGTGACTTTCCCAACCTATTACAGTGGAAGACTAAGTGTGAAAGAAAACTTTACAGTTGTTGATATTCTACTCAGAATCTGTTACAGGTTGATTGACTGAAAATGCTAGAGGGTATTTTTGTTAGAAAGAAATTGTGTTATTTAAAAGTGCCAGTGAATATTTGTGTGTTTCCACTTAAAATGTCAGTGCATATATTAACACATTAAATACATGTACTTAAGGAAGAAAATTTTAAAATAATGACCATTAAATACATGTACTTTTAAGAAGAAAATTCTAAAATGATGATAGAACAGCACTTTTCGTTTCAGTATTTATGATGTACAGGGGCTTAATTGTCAGTCTGTAGATTAATTTGAGTGTTAGCCATGTCTATTTACCTGTTTGACTGATATACATGCTTAAGCACACTTTTTCAGTATTTGTGATGTTCAATAGCTTTGTATGTTTGTAGATTCAAGATACTGTACGAAAAACGTTTTACTCATTTTCATGATGACATGTTGGACTGGTGTGATAAAGCACTGTTTTTCAGTATTTTTGAGGTACAAGGGTTAAAATGAGTTTGTAAAAGTGTTTATTTAGTGTAATTTGACTAAGTATGTTTAGAATTAGGACAGCAGATCATTTAACAATATTTGTAATATATTGAAACTAAAATTGTTACACATATTTATTGTTTACAATAAACTGTTATATACATGCATTTGTTTTTATTTCCATTTGGCCATCATGAACTTAAATCTTATAAATATTTATAAATGTACCCACTTCTCCGTGTTCACAATAACGTCTTGAAAGGAAAAGTAACTTATCTCTAAAAAATAGGACAAGCGTGATCCCTGGCTATAATTTGAACAATCTTGGTGGAGGTTCACTAAGCAGTGTTTCATTCAAAATATCAAATATCTAGCCTTTATCAATTTAGAGAAAAAGATTTTGTTTTAAAGTTTTTACTATATATCTTTATAATGAGAATCAATGACCTCTAGCTTGGGGCCAATTTTGGCCAAGTGGTTTAGGAGGAGAAGTTGCTTAAAGAAATTGCTGACGCACACACCCAGGGACGACGGAAAAAGCTTACATTGAAGACATTGTCCTCAGGTGAACCTATAATATTTTTTTAAAAAACCCAAATAGCCAGAGATTAGATACTAAGCATGAAATATCTTCTAGTAGGTGTCTACCAAGTATATTCAAATAAAAGCCCTTGGGTCAAAATTGGGGGTGGATTGATTTTCCTGATATGCATATGGTAAACACTAGTATTCAGCACTTCTTTTTTTTTAGTTATTGTCCTTTTTTAATTTTCATATTTCATTTTTGTACGGGCCATTTCTTCTAAACTATACAAGCTATGGACATGAAACTTTAAGGATAGATCTCATCGAGATAAAGTGCAGTGCATAAAAACCGATACTCTGTACATCCATGATTTTTGAGCTATTGCCCATTGTTAATTTTCTTACTTTATTTTTGTCCAGCCATTTCACCTAAATTATAAAAGCTTTGGACTTGAAACTTCATAGGATGATAGATCTCATTAAGAACAAGATTCGGTACTCTGCACTTCATGGCTATAGAGTTATTGTCCTTTGTAAATCATATTACTTTATTTTGTCCAGGCCAATTCAACACTTTAAAAGCTATTGACTTGAAACTTTAATTGGATTATAGATCTCATTGAGAAATAGTGCAGTGTAAACGAACTTTTACTCTGCACTTCATGATTTTGAGTTATTGCCCTTTGCTAATTTTCTTGCTTAATAGGCTTGTCAAGGGCATAACTTGATCACTATATGTTTGATTGACTCCAAATTTGGTATGTAACCTTTTTCATTGACCTGAAGTTGCAGTTACTAAGAATCCATTACAGAGTCCTCCATTTGATCTGTCAGTGTAAACCTTGTCCACGGTATTAATATATTTGATAATATAAAAGTTTTATTAATCCTTATGTAACATTGTTACAATTAGTTCAATACCACTTAAGTTAAAGGTACATACATATTGTAAGAGCAGTATTTATAAATAACCTATATTTGTTTAAAAAGGAATGCCTAAGTGACAGCTATACTGTTAACAAAGTTTTTGTTACAAGCAAAATGTAGTGATCATCCATCAATTAGTTGTGTAGAAGGAGATGTTTATATGTATTTCTATTTTTAGCTTTAGCGGTCCCTATAAGGGATTGTTATTTTTCTGCTGTTGACAAGTTTAAAGAATAGTTAGTGTAGCAATCTTGTATTCCATAAAAAGTACAAATATAATTACTTTTTGCAAGTTTATACTGCACTAAGTTATACTGTTTCATCTTTGATTGGGTTTTTAAGTGGAATACTGAAAAACAAAGCATTTCTATAAAGCTTCGGACCCAATCCTTTTTCAACAATTCATGTTTGTATTGAGTACATAAGATGCAATGCTGAACAAATGTTTTGCTATTAAGTAAACAATTATATATTGTTTTACTTATGTTTGTGTTGTACAACAGTCTGTATACCTGAACTACTTGTGCGCCATTGTTAAGGCATGTGTTCAGGTCGTGCAAAGAATCGTGCAGACGGGTTTCCACAAGTGGGTCAAGCGCCAGTCCACTTTTGCACATGCTAGCAGCATGCGCTTTTTGTTGGGGTTCTTTGAGTTTATTAAAGTTGAAGAGATGTTGTTGTTGAGTTGTTGTAGTTTAGGTGTTAAATTTGCTTTAGACTGTTGCTAGTATATAATTATGATGCATAATTTTATTTTAATTGATTTTATAATCATACTTTCATATACAAGCATAGAGTTCTAAATGATAGACATTTTCAGCGAAAACGTGTAAAGACAAATTTCTGTTAAAACAGAGAAATTTCGTAACAATATCACCACGCACTATTTTATGACCATAGAAATTTTGCTGCTCCTTTATCTTAAGAACACCTCGCCGAATATTCCTAATCTGAAAAACTGACGGAAATAGCCGATATGTTGCTTTTATTCGCAAATGCCATTTGACTTATTAGAAGTTCTTACTTTCCTTTTATTTGAACAATTAAATAAATCTTCAACAGCTGTAAAAAAACCTCTCGCATGCTTCTTTTTTAAGAAGCAAACTTGTTTAATAATGCCGCCAGGCAAAGGCGACATCATAAAACCGAATATCGACGCAAAGGCTGCGTTCTTTCGCACAGACGGCATCCATTTTAAAGATGTTGGTCTACAATTTTACCTAGATTATATTAGAGATTCACACATTACAACTATTCCCGTCATACAATATGAATTCGGGGGATGAAATTTACAAATTTATAGTGGCTGTTAAATACTTTAATAATAATTCATTAAAAAATATGCCAATATATATACAAAGAAAGCATATTTCGTAAACAATATGTGAAATTGTATTGATAAAAAAAGTTTCTAAACATCTATTCAATCCTAGAACAAAATTATCTGACAAAGTATTTGATATTAACTATAAAATAAAGAGAAATAAAGAATTCGTAAAGAACGCACAAAGTTGAGCAATTTCGTCCCGCCTAGTACCCGAATCGTGTATAAAGGACTTATTTTTTATGAGTATATTGTTAAACAGATTATAAGATCTCTTCAATAATGAATCACTTTACTACTTCCTGAATAAAGTGCACATTATGTATGACTTTCCAGGACTGCATTTGTCACGTATTTTATCTATGTCAATGACCGCAGACAATGACGCACAAATACAGCTACGTAGAAAAAATGTTGAATATTTATTTAAAGGCACATTGTGCTTTACAAATCAGTAATTTTCATTCTTCAGAAAGGTCAAATAATGCATTAAATTTTATAATGATCTTATTATCTTTGATAATATATTTATAGAGCATGTAAGATATTAACTGTTTGTTTGGATTTTACGTCACACCGACACATTATAGGTCATATGGCGAACGTTGCCTTGTCACTAGTATAGAAGTGGAAAAACTACATGGTTTACATGTTTTTGGGTCCTCCTGGGCTCCTTGCCACTTGCTTTTGTTGCTTGAGCGTGTGGGGGCTGCGTTCATTGAACGCCGCCTTTCCTTGTTGATCTTGTTTATCATGTCATTTTACATTTTGCATTTTGACCGATGCATAATTGCACGTTCAGCACTTTTTTCTTCAATTGGTTAACATCTTACATACTTGAATTTAACAAAAAAGCAACAATCAAAAGTTTATTTGTAAGGTTAATAACATATTTACTTTCCGAAACTGTAAAAATACACCAAACGATTTTTAACAAATGAAATAAACAATATTTCAGGGATCATTGAACGCCGCATTTCCTTGTCGATCTTGTATTTCATATTCAATGGTCCTTTAAAGTTTATTTTCAAATAATATTTGAGATAGAATCTAAAATATTCTGTGTTCGTACAAATGATCATCTACAATTAAAATGTATATTTAAAGAAAAGGCTGGCTAAGTTCCCCATCAGAATATTGCAGCCACCGTTCGTAAGAGGTGATAAACTGGTTCGAATTGGATCATTCATGCCAGCACTATTAAGTGTTGAAAATTGAGTACCGCTCAAGCCGGTGCTACGGGGCGTGAGGGATGTTGCACATTTTCATTACCCCTCATGTACAGACTCAATCAAACCGAGTCTGCAATTCTCTGTGTTTAATGCTTCCGAAGGATCACTTTGTTTCCAGATTTTTATACTGGAGTTTGTGCATCTCTTTTCATTCGCAGGTGAGATAAGTTGTTCCCCTTGTTTTGCTTTTAGTTTGTAACATCCGAATAAGACCAAAACCATTTTTTTCTATATCAGCGCCATATGACCTTTATTGTGTTGCTATGCCGTAAAACCAAACTAATTAAATCAACAGCCGACTATAAAATAAAATAAAAGGATCTGCTCGTTTATTTTCATTCAACGGATTCTGAAGCTTGTAATGCACGTACTTTGTAATAATGCAAATAAATCAAATTTCAAAACTATTTAAAACATATGTGGTAAAATTGTGTGGTTAACATTGAATAACCTTGTCCTTCCAGTTAATTCGACATTTGCCTAGAGACATAGAAGGAAAACGAAATCCAAAGAAATGCCTATATTTTCTCTACTGTGATCCCTTTTTCTTTCATCTTGTATAAACGGTTTTTGATTATTATATACCTTTCTGACCTCTTAAGTCATCTTATATTATTTAACTCGTTAAATAAGAATTGAACTGTACACAAGTCACAGAAAAAACTAGAAATGTAGACAACACACCGACAAAAAAAACATGATATTTCTTCTTCCATGCTATTTGTTAGTGTTCTCTTGTATTTATATTAAAACTATTGTTGTATATAGTAACATTATCATGTGATATTCTGCAATGATATATAACTGTTTTTTTTTGAAATGAATACTTATTGGTTGCTCATCTTACCAAAGTGAATGAAAAATGTATTCTCTTCTGTACTGGCTCAGAATACGAGGGCTTAGCTCAGCTACGTAGACTTTTGCTATTGCTTAAACAGATGTGGTTAAATTTTAATTAAGTAAAATATGATAAACTCAACAAGGAAAGGCGTTGTTCAATGAACGCAACCCCAACACGACCAACCAACAAAAACCAGTGGCAAGGAGCCCAGGAGGGTCCTAAACAAAAACAAGACAGGGCGCAAGGGAGAGCACGGTCATGCTTATCACTAAATGATACACACAATTATGAAGCTGAAATATTTTAAAGGTTGGTTAAATAAAAATATGTTTAGCAACTCTTTTTAGCGTTCTACGCGGTTTTTAAGACCATAGCCAACAGGCAGACCAATTTATCAAAGGTATTGGCAACATGTGTCGGATTTTGACAGAAAGTATAAAAAGAGTATTCTAATACATCATATTCAAACTCATTTTTATTTATCATGTGTATTAATATTTTTTTAAGAATATGCTTCTCGTATACCCATTAAAAAACAAGGCGGCGTTCAATGAACGCACCCCCACACGACCAAGCAACATAGAAGCCCACCAGGACCCAAATAAAAACAGGACAGGGCACAAGAGGTTGTTGTTATTTTGTTCAAGATAGTATGTTGTGTTTGGTTTTACGGCGCACTAACAACATTTAGGATGATGGTTTTGACTAACTTCCGGTATTACATTTTTTAAACAACACTATGGCTCTAACCCATATCACCTGCTGGAGTTCAGAGATACATTGCTTGCAACATTTACAATTCTGTCGTTTTGGACTTTGTACCAGAGCAGAAGGCTCAGGGTGAGCTATTAGTATCAAAGGTGGATACTTCGGCGTCCGTCGTCATGCGTCAACAATCGTTTTCTTCTCTTAACTGCTGGACAGATTTACCTAAGATTTGGCCTGTAGCATCCTTGTGAAAGTCACACTTAAATTTTCTCATGTCATTTCAATTGGCCCCTTTTAGGGGTCCACAGAGCTAAAAATAGAGAAACCTTTAAACATCTTCTGCTACAGAACTAAAGGATGGATGATCACCAAACCGGGAGATGCTTTGGTAGTTTAGCGCGGAGGAAGGTAGTCTAGTACTGGTGTAACTCTCCAGGAACGATGATTTGGAAACTACCCGACTATATGACTGAAATACTGTTCGGAAAAGGCGTAAAATTATACTGTTGGGAAAAAGCGTAAAATGAAACAAACAAACAAACAAAAAAACAAAGATCACCAAACTTTGTAGCATTCTTGGGTAGTCTCTTTTATCAAGTTTGCATATATTAATTTGATTGGCCTCATTTAGGGGTCTCAAGGGCTAAAAGTAGAAAACCTTTAGACATCTTCTACAGAAATAATTGATGGATGATCACCAAAGTTTGTAGCATTCTTAGGCAGTCTTTTATCAAATATGATAAACAAGATCAACAAGGAAAGGCGGCGTTCAATGAACGCAAGTTTGCTCATATTAATTTGATTGGCCCTGTTTAAGAGCTAAAGCTTAAATGCCCTAGGTCATGGCATTTCTTCAAATTATAGTTTAAAGATATTCTATGCTCAAATCTTATATTAAAAAATATTGACAATGGATGCACAGTCTCTTTATAAATATAAAAAACGTGTTTTGAATTCACACAAAGTAGATATGTTATGTTGTACACTCTTCACACTATACAATATATTCACAGTATAATGAAAGTGTCATTAAAAATCTTTTTTTATAGAAAATACCATTTTTGCTTGTCCTTTAATATATGCAGCTTCATATACATAGTTATTCCATTCTCTTATCCAAATTAGACATTTTCATTAAGAATTTCATAAATTTCAATAAATTTCTATGACTCAAAGATGGGCATAGAATATCTTTTCATAATGAAAGGGAAACAACTCATGTTGGAATGTGTACATCATTATGTTATACAATTTTTGCAAAAGAGATTCAATGGCTTGGGGAAAGTCTTAATGCCACAAGTACAAATGTTGCTGCAATGGAGCAATTGAGAAGCTCCACGCAAAAATGCGCTCATTACAGATACCTTACCAATTTATTCCCACGCACAGGTCATGTTATTTTCAGATGAAGTACTATTTTTGTAGATTTTTTCCGAATGTTTTGTAAACCATTTTTTGCATAATTATACTTATCTTATGTACTGTCTTTAAGAGGGGAGCCAGATATTTAATTAAGAAAAGTGCTTTCACTGGTAAGGAAAGTAATTCCATTGACAAGATTTGTAAATGTTAAGTGACATGACTGTACTGTGTTCTGTTTGTGTCACTACTGTAGTCAGTAACATAAGATGATAAAAATATCAAAGTCTGTTTTTTATAATTGTAACAAATATACAAATAGTAACAAAAGGGACTAATATATTACATGCATTTTTTCATGTCAAATTTTAAAAAAAAATGTTGCTTTCAATACAGAAAGTAGAACACACTCTGGAAGGGAAAATGGGATAAATTTCAAAAAGACCGAATTCAGGAATTTTTGTTTGTTATACACGCGTTACATAGTGATACAGTATTTTTCAATATAATAGAAGACTGTTACCTGAATTTTAGGCAGGTATGAGGAAATTCACTTACATCATATCATGTTCGTGCAAGTCAAAGATATAAAAGCTACTTGACATAGGTGATATATAAAAAACTATTGTTAATTGATTTATTGGGAGATCAATATACTTTTTGTTGAATTGCTTTAAAGTTACATTAAATAATGTGTAAAAATATTTTGCCGTCGGCCTTTAAAACCAAGCATTCTACAGTTTCGTTAACTTTTTTAACAAAATTGTTGTAAATCTCGTCAAATATTGTTAATAAATTAGGATTTTAAACGAAAAACCATACGGTCACACTAAAGTTCGTATACGAATTTTAACATGCAAATGCAGACTATAATCTGCTCGTGTATGCGCTACGTCACAGTGCTATATTTGCTATCCGGAACACAGCAAATTGGAAATTTTCTTGTACAAACCCACTTTAACCGTTTTAGCTTCACGGTGCATTAGGCTTGTTGTTGTGAAAAAGTAATCATCTCATAAAAAAGGATTGAATTTTTATTAAAACATCCGTTTCAATGAGGAAATATACCGTTAAATTAGGACTGCTACTTATAGTCATGTTTGTTGATTAAATATTGATGTACGGATGATCTGAAGACAGAGTTTCTCATGCAAACAGAATTCCGACTTCCGATTTTGCCATAATGAGGTTGCCCATCTTTTATGCTTATGAAACTCATTTTGGTTGACTGACACCAAAATAAGATCTGGAGTCGATATGAAACCCAATTTATTAATGAAATGTCGTTATTTCTGTCTTTATGAATTTTATTAAATGTAACTTTAAAACCTTTTCAAAAAAAACATAACACCTCATGTTCAAACTGCAAATCTGCGATGCGGTGGCATATAGCGATTCACCTGTGTGTGTGTTGTGTGTGTGTGTGTTTGTATGTGTGTTATAGATTATATAGTGTACTTAAAAAATCTTCTTGCATAACAAAAACACAAGTCCTATTTCAACCAAACTTGGCAGGATTAATCCTCGGTTGAAGGGCTTCACAAGTTGTTCAAAGAATCTCATTACATGCAGAAATTTTGGTTGCCATGGCAACCAAAATGAATTAGTAGAATAATTTAAAAAAATCTTCTTGTAAAAACCAAAAAGGCCTAGAGCTTAGATATTTTGCATAAGGCATTGTCTGGTAGACCTCTACCAAGATTGTTCAAATTATTGCCCTGGGGCCAAATTGGCCCCGCCCCGGGGGTCATTGATTTTTAACTATATGTACATATAGTGAAAAATTAAAATACCTTATTGTCTAGAGGTACAAGGCTTACAGGTTTGATATTTGGTATATGATATCATCTATAGGTACTCTACCAAAGTTGTTCAAATTTTGCCTCTAGTGTGAAAATTAGCCCCGCCCCG
This sequence comes from Ruditapes philippinarum, assembly GCF_026571515.1. Taxonomy (NCBI): domain Eukaryota; kingdom Metazoa; phylum Mollusca; class Bivalvia; order Venerida; family Veneridae; genus Ruditapes; species Ruditapes philippinarum. The sequence continues at coordinate 11,791 of NW_026865056.1, forward strand.
GGGGACATAGGTTTTTTTCTTATATGATTATAGTAAAAACTTTAAAAAAATTATCCTCTTGAAACTGACAAATGCTAGAGGTTAGATATTTTGCATGAAACAGTGTGTAGTGAACCTCTAGCATGATTGTTCAAATTATAACCCAGGGGTCAAAATTGGCCCCGCCCCAGGGGTCATTGATTTTCACTATGTACATATAGTAAACAATTAAACAATCTTATAGTCTGAATGTACAAGGCTTAGAGCTTTGATATTTGATGTATAATGTCATCTATTGGTCTTTTAACTTTTTCTGAAGATCACCAACAAGAACAAGGTGTTCCTCAAGGAAGCATACTTTCTGTTACACTTTTTGGCCTTAAAATAAACAATATTGCTAGCGCTCTTACACCAGGCATAGATTGTTCTTTATATGTAGATGATTTTCTTATCTGCTATCGATCGAAAAGTATGAGAACAATTGAAAGGCAACTTCAACAAAATTAAGATAAAATCCAAAAGTGGGCAATAGAGAATGGTTTCAAATTTTCAAAGTCAAAAACTCAATGTGTTCATTTTTGTCGATTGCGGAAACACCATAATGACCCTGAACTTTACATATCTGGTTCTAAAATTCCAGTAGTTGATGAAGCTAAGTTTTTAGGAATTATATTTGACAAAAAATTTCTTTTATACCACATATTAAACATTTGAAAACTAAATGCCTTAAAGCTTTAAATTTACTTAAGGTTTTATCAAGTACAAATTGGGGATCAAATTCTTCCACATTACTGAAATTATACAGAAGTCTTATCCGATCAAAATTAGATTATGGTTCTGTAGTATATGGGTCTGCAAGAAAATCATATCTTCACATGCTAGATACCATACATCACCAGGGTTTACGGTTAGCTTTAGGTGCATTTCGCACCTCACCTGTAGAAAGTCTATATGCGGAAGCTGGTGAACCATCGCTTCAACTTCGTCGAAAAAAGCTATCACTTCAATATGCAACTAGAATTTCATCAAATAGCAAAAATCCAGCCAAAAATATTATTTTCAAACCAAGTTATCTTGAAAAATTTGTTAACAAACCATAGGAAATTAAACCATTAGGCCTTCGTTTAAAAGATGATTTAGATAAACTTAAAATTAATCCTGTCAGTATCCTTCAAAATGACGATGAGGATGTTCCACCTTGGACTTATAATTCCCCTGAAATAAATATTAACCTTTCAAATATAAAAAAGTCATCAAATTCACATGAACATTTCAAAGAGAAATTTCTAGCAATTAAGGAAGAACATGAAAATTTTATAAATATTTATACGGACGGTTCAAAAGAAGCTTGCAAAGTAGACTGTGTTTGAAAATAATTTTACATCTAATATGAGGTTACTAGATAGTGCATCAATTTTTACTGCTGAAGCAAAAGCTATCGATTTAGCATTGTCATACATAGCACAGCATACCCACGATAAATTTGTGATATTTTCTGACTCGCTTTCTGTTTTAATATCCATTAAAAATAAAAGATCTGACAATATCATGGTAAAGAAACTTCTTTTACGATTTCATGATATACTAAAAACAAAATATGTTAAATTTTATTGGATTCCAAGTCATGTAGGAATACGAGGAAATGAAAAAGTAGATACTTTAGCTAAACAATCATTAAAGTTTCAAAAAACTGATTTATTGTTACCTGCTTGTGATTTTAGACCGGCTATAAATAAACTCGTATCATCTGAATGGAAAGCAAATTGGGACAATGCCGTTTTTAATAAACTTCACGATATAAACCCATCTCTTGTTGTGTCACCATCTCTATCTCTGTCAAACCGCCGTGATCAAACAGTTCTTCTTCGATGCCGAATTGAACACACTAAAATTACCCATTCTTATCTCCTTACAAATGACAATGCCCCTTTCTTTGTAATGAAAATTTTTCTGTCAAGCATTTTCTTCTTGAATGTCATGATTTTTCACAGGCCCGTAATAGATTTTATTCTGTAAATTCACTCAAAGAACTTTTTAATACAATTCCATCAAAAAACATAATTGATTATTTGAAAGAGATAAACTTGTATTCTAGGATCTAAATGGTTCATTTCTATTGTCATTTACAAAGTTTAACATAACATTTTAAGCTTATTATAGCATTCGGCACGATATGGCCAGTTATGTGTTGACGTGCCGTAAAAATCCAAAAAAAAAACAACAAAAAACAAAGTTGCTTAAATTATACCCCTAGTGTTAAAATTGCCCTGCCCCAGCGGCGATAGTTTTCCTTATATGTATAAAGTAAAAACTTGAAAAATCTTTTTCTCTGAATTTACAAAGGCTAGAGGTTAAATATTTGGCATGAGACTTTGCGTAGTAAACCCCTACCAAGATTGTTTAAATTATAGCCCTGGGGTCAAATTTGCACTGCCCCGGGGGTCATTGATTTTCACTATGTCCATATAGTAAAAAATAAAAAAACTTCTTGTCTGAAGGTACAAGGCATAGAGCTTTGATGTTTGCTGTATAATATCATCTTTAGGTCCTCTACCAAAGTTTTTTTCAAATTTTCCCCCTGGTGTCAAAATTGGCCCTGCCCGCGGGCATTGATTTTCATTATGTACACAGTAAAAACAGAAACTAAAACAAGTGTTTTCTGAATTGGAGACAGCTACAACTTAGATATTTGACATGAAACGTTGTTTTGTGGACCTGCATCAAGATTAATTTGAGACAGTGACCTCCTTTCTTGTCCTTTGATGTACAGCAATGAAATTTTGACCATGTGCAGTTTTAGTTGTAAAATTGAACTTTGATATCAAGTGACCTAGATTTTGATGATGTGACCTACTTTCTTGTCCTTTGATGTACAGCTATGACATTTGAACCATGTGCGCAGATTAAGATGTAAAGTGAACTTTGATACCAGCTGACCTAGATTGTGTCTTACTGTGTTGTCCTTTGATGTACTGTCATGAAATTTAGGCTGTGTGAAATATGACCTTCACCACCAAATGCACTAGACTCAACTGCTTTGATATGTTCCTACTCTGATCTTTTATTTGAATAACAATATATTTAACCACTAATCTGATATAAGAATTAGGTAGGTCACAGGGGGTCGAACGTATAGCGGTACGATACTCCTTTAAGCGAGGTGAATTCATTCGATACCCCCTAATGGCGGACGGGGGCGAAAACGAAAGTTGGTATGAGAATGTTTTTTTTCCAAATATTTGTTGTCTATTGTAATGTTTTTAAGAATAGCATTGTGCATGCTGATCAGAACTTATAATTGTGCATGATTGTCAAAATAAAATACTAAATTTGATAGAATTGAGGAAGTTATTGAGGTATTTGTGACTGCAAATTCAACTGTCAACCTGATATGCACATGCAAACGAATAATTGTATCAGTACGTTTTAAAACAGAGATATGCGATTAGTTTAAGTCCCAAACATGTTTAATTTTTGAAAACAAAACGATATACAAGGAGTAGTTTTTCCATATCTTATCCCAAATATATTAAATAATTCAGTTTTCTTACTACGCCTTAATATTTGGTCCGATAAACCAACTGTACGCACAAATGTTGGTATGTTTTTCTGTAGCAACTTCCTCATTACAGTACATTCTTATTCAATTTTGATGAAATATCAAGTTTTGAGTTTGTATGTTAATCATATGAAAACCACAGTGTCAATTAAAACAACAGCGTTTGTGAGTAACAGTAAAAATATCAACCCTCCTAAAAATACAACATATGGTAACATAAATGGAAACCAAGGTTGTGATTTCCAATATGATAAAACTACCAGAGCTTTCTCTTCTTTATCTTCAACATTTTTATTTTCCACCTTACTTAAAGCAAAAGGTGAAACAATAAATGGTTTGTAAGAATTCTAAGAGACAGAAAAAGCATTATTAAAAATAGCTTCTACTTCAGGGTACCAAAAACAAAACAATCTAACTGTTAATTTACCCTGGATGCAAATAAATCTATATCTGGTACAAAGAAATGTCTACATAATCTTTTAAAAAATTCACGTTTCAACATCCATTCAGTGGAGTCTGAAAACTGCCTAGAATAACAATCAGCAATAGTATTATCTATCCCTGCAATGTGTACTGCTAAAATGAAAATGTTCTTGACAAACACCAGTTCCAAATATCTGATGCCAATGTATCTAAGTCCAAAGAGGCCATACCTCCCATGTCTTGATGTTACCGCAGTGACAGAATCACACTGAAATTGTATATGGTTGTTTGTGCACTTTAAATACAAAATTGTAGAGAATAGAAAAGTGCTAGTAATTCTAAATAATTAATATGATATTGCAATTCTAATGATGACCTCTTGTCTGGAAATGTTATTCAGGCTAGATGGTCAACACAACCAAAACCTGTAAGCGAGGCATCTATCCTACAATAAAAATCAACCTTATTCGTTTTAATTTGTTTACCATTATTTTTCGCCTATCGCGTTTTAGATCAACAAATTCATAAGCGATGGCCCTAACGGCAGTCCGGAATGCCATTAGGGCCATCGCCTATGAATAGTTTGATCTGAAACGCGATACTCGACAGTTCGATGATGAAAACGCGAAATCCCGAAACTACGATGGTGATAACGCGACAGTACGATGGTGAAAACACGATAGTTTATCGCGTTTTTAACATCGTAGTATCGTACTGTCGCGTTTTCATCATCGTACTATCGCGTTTTCATCATCGTACTTTCGCGTTTTCACAATCGCAGTTTCGTGATTTCGCGTTTTCACCATCGTACTATCGATTATCGCGTTTCAGATCAACACATTCATAGGCGATGGCCCTAACGCCATTCGTACTTCTTTGCACAAACAACTTTTATCTGATTCATGATTAAGGAATCGTCTATGTAATATTCTCCATGAAATCTTAGCCATGCATAGATAGGCTTTAGAATTTTTGTGCAAAGCTGAACTTAAAACAAATAGTAACAACTGATATTGCCAAAGTGTATAATTCCATATAAACTTTAATTTTTTATGATAATCAGAATGAATTTGAACTGAAAAATATGCATAAGATAAATCAACCGAAGTAAAATAATCATCTCTCTGGATAAGGTCCAAAACTATTCTTAAGAATGTTCTTGCTTTAAATGTTTATACAAAACAAAATAATTTTTAATTCTTTAAAAAATGATTGGTCTGAAACTTTCCATTAGGCTTTGTAACTATAAAAAGTATTCGAAATAAATTTACCTTTCATAATAAGAAGTCACAATTGCCCCTTTCATAATATAAATCTTGTACCTCTTATTATCTATAATAGCTTTTGATCATGAGAAAAGAAAAGATATTTTCTGAGAATTACATTTTTGATAGGAGTTACATATAAACTCAATCTTATAGCCTTGAATGGATTCTAAAATCCAGGATGTTCAGTAAATTTTTCCCATGCATTTAAACATGATTTTACTTGCGTACCTGTTAAAACATCTATTCGTTTAGGTAAGTTGCAGTACATTGTAGCAGAGCGAAGGTCTTCGCCTCCCTCTAAAAATGCCACGATAATTGTCATTGCCATATGATTCGCTGCGGTTATAACCAGGAAAAGATATGGACGCCACTCTTATAATGAACAAGCCTCGAACCCTGAAATGCCATTTCATATTTAGGAAATCTAAGATATTCCTTTTGGTCCAATTTCTTTCTCCGCAATATCACCCCAAAACAATTTCTAAGTGATTGAAAGTTACTGGAAAACAAAAATATTTTTAATTTTTTCTTGGACTGGGGCGAAATTAGAACGTCTACGCAAAGATAAATTTATTGCACTTGACCCAACATGGTTACTGCGTCAGAAATATATTTCATTTGTAGAAATAAAACGGGCCCGTGATTTCACAATAAAAATTGCACAAACGACTACAGGTTCTGAATCTCGACCACAAACGGTCATAACTACGGCCTTTCTTTTCAAAAATATTTTCCGTCTCTGCATTATATAATCGTGGCCCCTAAATTTGAACCATCCAGCGAATTTTTTGCATTTTTCTTCAAGCAACAACAGATGTCGAAAAATTTATCATCTGTGCAAGAGAAGGAAAAGGACTTCCACGCACAACACTTTAAGTTTTAGGTGGCGCCCAATTCAAATTTAATCCTTGATCATTATTATTCAGGTCTTTCCCCCAAAGATAGCATCAATAATTTTCGACATATTTTTCTGTAATGGACAACGTCCTCAAAATTTCCCCATCGAAATGTCCTGAGAACCTACTTGGATTCTTAACGGGGTTGTTTATTTACATCAAAATCATTATCCCCATAATAATCGTCATCAAATAATTAGGGACAAACTGAACTCATTCCTCAATTTCCCAATTGTCACGAGGCTGGGGCAAAAGGGGTGCTGATTATTACTTTTATAGAAAAGAATCCCAGGCCAAAGTTTTCTTTGCAAAAACATATCCAAATCCTTGGCAAGATAAACTATCAAAATCAATAGATCCCAGTTTTTTTAGCTTTCTTATGGAAACATTTTTAGCTGGTCGTCTTCCCCCTTCGTCTTTTTTACTCTTATCAACTATACAGCCTTTGTTTTGTACCCTTCTTATGTACTTTTTATCAACAGATAAAGCAATAGGATTCAACAACAGGTTCCACGCCCTGTCAGGATTATCATTATCAATTTCAACATTTGCATCTACACAGCCCGAAACTCAACAATCGGAACGAATGTCCACGTGCACAATTTTACACTGCACGTTTTGTTTGCGGGTTCTCTTACCTAAATATACACAAGACTCATAATAAAGGTATATTTATACACTCTTCATTTTCTTCAAACCTTAATGCGACCCGCGCCTTCCGGGGGGTCGGGGGGTTAGAGTCGATCGCTTCTAATCCAGTGACCTCTCTGGCGTGGGGTTCGATCCCCCCGGAGATGCTTTTGGTAGTTTTAGCGCGGAGGAAGGTAGTTTCTAGACTAAGCTTTAACTCTCCAGAACGATGGTCTTAAGGAAACTACCCGCCTATATGACTGAAATACTGTTAGAAAAAGGCGTAAAATGAAACAAACAAACAAAACCTTAATCCATTCTTTTGGAGGAGCTTTGGGTTATTATTCAGGTTTTCTAAACAATGACCTCCTGTGTCTACTAATAAAAAGCATTTAAACAAACATTAAGACTTCAACTTACCATTGATGAGTGTTTGACAACTTCTAACCCATGGGGGCTACCTAACTATAGAACTCAATCTTCTGGGTTAAAATCTGTCTCAAAACACCCTATTTTGTTGTTGTAACAAATTCAGGTATACAAGAAAAAAAAAAA
>NW_026865057.1:0-14083 GCF_026571515.1 Ruditapes philippinarum
AAGTATATAAATACAGGCGCGAACATTCAATGTCAGCTTCCCAACCGCTGAGCGGAAAACCTTTCGTTATGTTGTAAACAAGTAGAATCCGCTGAAATAATTATATTGCTTTGGTAAAACATTATATTGAGTTATATTCCGCTGATGAAATGAATCTTTGATTGTTACAAATATAAATCCGCTGATATTTTGTTATTACTTTGTAATTCCGCTGGAGCGAATTCCGTTGAACTTAAATCCGCTGAACTGAAATGAACTGAGTTGTACCGTTGAACTGAAATGAACTGAGTTTTACAGATTCTTGGACACACAAGACCCACCTTGTATCATATACAGATAAAGTCTTACGAACATACATTAACAATTACTTGAAGCATATACATTAAGTTTGTTCCATTGCATTTATTTATTTGTTTATTAAAAATAAACACCAGTTTAAGTTAAAAACCGTGTTCTTCCGTATATGTCTAATTCCGTCTATATATCGTATACTAAAGTTTAGCGATTTCCTGCTTCTTGACCCGGCCCTTTTCCTGACAATATCCCGACACCCTGATCGTTTTCTAGCCATTTTAATTTATTTTCTTTTGTAGTGCCCTTAACAATGATAAGTGTTGAGTTTAGAAAAAAATGCGAGAGTGGACGGTGTCTCTTATTTCGATCTTGGTATAGAGTGCTGTACATTTATACAAAATTCATTTCTGTTACTGTAATTTTACAAAGCAAAAATACTGGGACCATACTCAGAATGTAGTCATCGTTAAGTATGAAATAATTGTTTCTTTTATTTTTCTAAAAGCAGAAATATGTACACAACTAAAAAAAGAATGATACCACTGTAGCTTTATTAATTAATGTAATACTTTCTTTTGAGTTTTTTAATAAGGTCTAGCACACTTATCTGGTAAACAGATAATGTAAATTGTTTGGTAAGATCAAAATTATACAAATATTGTTTAAACACTAACGTGATAAGAAAACTGTATTAACTTAAAACTAAGAGTTTGTTTATAGTACAAGTTCTGTTAACCATAGGCGTATTTATTTCACTCTAATTGAAATGAAGTCTATGAATTGAATAAAGAAAAATAGCCAAGGTATATACATCAAATTAAATCACACATTGTATAAAAGGTCCAAAATACCCTGGAAATGATTTTATTTCTATTTCTCAAAAGTTGTTTTTATTTTTGTTGTACTTCATAGTTTCCGAAAAATTACTGATTTACCAATTATCGAAAACATCTTTTTTTTTGGTTCCTTTTTTGGCAATTAGTGCAGTCATAGTTATTTAGTATGTTTTATAGAAGTCAAAATACTACTTTGTTTACATGTTGTCATTATCGTAACAAATAATTTCACATTTAGCACTATTTACTCCATGTTACAAGCGTCTTACATGCCCTAAAATATTTAAATATTTTAAAACTCAAGGTTCCCCTTTTAAACGAAGTAAGATTTATTTGTTTCTGAGGTATAATGTATCTTTATTGTGACCTTATGCCCATCCAAGTGAACAGTTGCATTCTATAATGTATATAAACCTAAATCAGATGTTTCACAACCGTAGTCATTAAAGTGACCATTAGCGTTTCTATCTCTCAATAAATGATGTCGAAATACACATTTTCATTTTTTATCTGAACTTTGACACCTATGTATGACCTTGACCTTGGCCGCAGGGACCTGAATTTTACATGCGACACTCTACATTACAATGGCAAATTTTGTGCTAAATTATATTGAAATATCTCTATGCATGTAGAAGTTTTGCTCCGGAAAAACGTTTTCCAATGACTTGTGTGACCTTGACCTTTAACCAAGAGACCTGTTTCATGCGCGCGACACAGCTTCTCATAGAAGTAAACATTATATGAAGTTTCATTAAAATTCCTCCATGCGTGTAGGAGAGATGCCCCGGACGAAATTGAAGGCTTTCCACCTGCTCGCAGGGGGCGTTTCTGTAATACGACCAGGGGTATAAAAATGAGAACATCTACAGGCATGCAAGCACACACTGGTACAACATTAGGGACTCTTAGAAGTACGGGTTGACATCATTGATTGATAACGTTGAAAAATATCGGATAGATGGTATGAAATACAAAGAGTTGCTTATAAAGTAAATATTTAATATGCTTACGATTTTTTCACAAAGAACGTAATTATGTAGTGTCATTCATATATGTATGTTTATTTTAAAGTGGAACAGAGATGGATTCGGTCAAAATTATGCTTGCATTTGTTCTGCTTTCTTATTCAATGATTGTCAATGAGACCCTTGTGGATAAGTGCGCATTGATTTTATGCTATTATCCAATCAATTGTGACAAATAGCCACTAGCTAAAGGACAATGCTGTCCAAAATGCAAAGAAGACAAATGTATGAACAATGCGAAGTTGTTATATCATTTCGCAATATGTGTTTGATATATGTTTTAAAATACATATTAAATATATATAAAGTTGTGTTTTCACAACAATACTAGTATACTAAATTTAGTTCAATCATGTGAATGGACGACATATTAAAGTTAATTAAATGATAAAATTGAACCATATTAAATAAAATCAAACATTGCTTTTCCTGTATGCAAAATGAAAATACATGATACATTTCTAAGGAAACGGAATCAATGTTAGATGCAATAGTCCGGGTAGACAGACGTTTCACTATTGAGACGGTTCACACCAAGACGGTTCACACCAAGACGTTTCACTCCCAAATGGGAGTGAAACGTCTTGAAGACATTTCACTCCCATTTTATACCAAAATTATTCTGATACTTATGCTATACTACAATCTGTCCCAGCTACAATAGAGTCCTTAATTTCACTAAAAAATGTAATGAATAAGGGGATTTCACTTTTTGTCAATGACTGAAAACTCAGGACTTTTAAGCTTGTATATCATAATTGTTAAAGTTTTATTTATTTATTTTTACTTGATTAGAAAGATCTTTGATCTCTTTATGTTGGCCCCCATCTATCTTTTCAGATATTTATTCTTATTTAGGGAAGGATATCATATATGACCGGATATAATTAACAGGAATTCTTCAAAACACTGTTTAAATGGAACAAAATTTACTTTCCTGAGCTGATACTATACTGTATAGATTATAATTTTTTACACATTCTGTTATATTTCAGAAAAATTATACTTCTATAATCATTCTTCAAATTCATAAATTCTTCTTAACAAGACTCTCAAATTCAACATGTTGAAACATTAAATTGAATTTCCTCTTCATAATTAAAATAAATTTGTTAACTTTCTTAATAAAAAACATTTAAAAAATGGGAGTGAAACGTCCATACAATTGACAAAATGGGAGTGAAACGTCTAGGTGTGAACCGTCTTGGGAGTGAAACGTCTCAATAGTGAAATGTCTTGGGAGTGAAACGTCTGACATTCAATAGTCCGTACACAGAAACACAGAAAAAAGGTTTAATCTGTCGGCAAGAGAGAATGTGTTATCGGCATTATAATGTTAGCGCCTATAATGAATGTTCTTTTAAAAATTGCATTTCTGTAAAAAAAAGAATATAAAAATGATTGTTCCGTACAAAGAATTACAAGTCTAGCTTAAACAAATACAATAGTATCGCATTAATAAACCAGCATTATTTCCCATAAAATCGTTAGAAATAAGACTGATGTACCATTGTCTTCAAAAAATGAAAATTTCAGCATAGACGTAGTATTAAAAATTGCTTTCCATGAAAGCTCTTTGAATTGCCTACGAAATACAATAGTAATGAAAACATGACTGCCATGTCCCCTAGACGACAAAATAAAGTAACTGTAACTGTACATTTCCAATGTCCATTTTTCTTTTTGTTCCAAAACATGCCTTCATTTTCAGAATGAAATTCACTCATGTTATATTATACTTTGCCACGACCTTTGCATTAAATGTAGTGTTAATAAAGGGTTACATATTATAAGCTGTCTTACACACGCCGTATAAATATATGATTAATGTTTTGATTTAAGACTGTGACATCAGGTACATAATTATCATCTGAAGCGGTGTCATATCAATGTTAAAGGCGGATGCTTCATTTAACATATAACATGGTGATAAAACTTCGTTATAAAATTAATGTTAACTTTGCATGACTTATTAATATAACAAAAAAAAAATTAAGCAAAATGATTGGGGACGGGTGGGTGGGGGGTACGGGGGTGCTACCGAGCTCATTATCGGGTCGTCTTATCTTGAAATAGAACATTTTCCTTATTCAAAAATTCCTTTGAAATATTTTGTTGTATATATCGGTAAAGGTAGTTTGAATATTGATTCTTTTTTGTTAAGTGTTTAAAGGAAATATTTAGAATATACAGTTTAGAAAAATAATTCATATTTTAGTTCGTTCAATTTATAGGTTTATTTTCTAAAAGAATTCTATCAAGTGCTGCTAACTACGCAGACAACTCTAAAATACCAAAAAGCTGCATCCAAGTGGTTTGTATCATACGATTGGAGATATCAACTAGTTTGCCCGCTATTGTTCATACCTACTAGACACAATGTAGTCTTTAATACAAGATATTCTAAATTGATGACAAATACTTTGTTTTGTCAGGCCTGGCGAATATATAGATATTATTATTTATTTTTGCCAAACGTTTAGGATTCATATGCGTTCATTGAATGTCGCTCTGCTTCGTTGATCATTGTTTTCATATTTTACCAAACATATTCAGGCGTAACTATAAGTTATTTTCGTAACAGGTTACACCCAAATTTAACAACCATTACATTTACATGTACATGTATTTGCATCTTTATTGAAATAATTCATTTGTCAATAAAACTATTTCATCCAAGTTACTTTTTAATTTTGAATCACGAATTTATATAAATGTGTCATTTCATATGACTCGATTCATTCACGTAAATATATCTAGGCAGGATAGAATTTGTACAAATGGTCCAAAATGTGTATTTTTTGGGGTGGGGGGGAGTGTCACAAACTCACAGAAATTAGAAATGAATATCTAAAGCATTTTACTGTAAATGGCCTTCATTGAAAATAATTAGAAAATTTATCAACAACGTCACATAAAGAATTAATTTGTTTGATCCTTATGCTTCGGATCTAACCTTTTCTCGAATGTTTTTGTATTTGAGCTTGTTTACATTATTTCATGTATATAGCTATAATTTTGTTATAACATTTATGCAAATAAAATGTTCTTGTTGTTGACTGATTCAACTGCATGACTTTTGTCATCGAATGTATTCGTTGGTCATACAGTCATTAAAGGCACTCAACTGAGGTTTTTGACTGGATTTTTTGTGTGTACAATTTCATTTAGGTCAAAAGCATTGATTTGTTTGCATAATTATTGTCTCGTATGTAGAAATATGTCTAAAATGCCCTGTCAAATGTATGTTCAATTGTTTGTTTGACTGTAAATTGTATAATTCTGTGAGAAAACGAAATATCAATCAATATTACGTAATAAACTAAAATATGTATGAAACTGCAGAACTGTTTAACTCTTATTCAGTACAAATTGTAAGAAATTTAGCAATGTTTGTCTATAAAGCTTTCGAGATTAGAAAAGAATCTACATTGCAATCTTAGAGAGTAATAAATATTTTAATAACAATGGATCTGTTTAAAGAGAGCGCTCGTATTGACGCTCTATTCACCATAATGAACTCAATGCAATCACGTTTGGACACTCTTGAGAACTGCTCATCAAGACCAATGGACGAAATGGAGGTTAACGGTACACAGCAAGGATCAACGCAGAATGGCTCGACGTCACTAAGTAACCCGGATGTAACAATTACAGCTAGTACGGTATACCGGTAACGAAGGGGAAGACTTAATTAACCAAGGTTACGTCAATCATCAATGAACTAGGAATTGACGCACACGTCGTCGCTGCTACAACGCCTGCCTGCAAGAATAAATACAAAGCCACCAATAGTAAAAATTCAGTGTGAGGAATCTCAAGGAGAAAGTTACTATTCTAAAGGAAAAAATACAAGCTAAAGGACCACGATACATATAAGTCTGTTTATTTGAAAAGTAGCAAATGCACATGCCGAAAGACTAATTGAACTTAACGCCCGCACAATCTTACGTAACATTCCAAATGGAAACATGTACAGAGTTGACGCAAACGGAAGAATCAAACCCCGAGCTCAGGATAACACATCACAACAATAGGAAAACAACCGGTCCGTTGGCGATTTAAATGTTTCTGGTTGGACAAAGGACAATAGTGACTTTAGAGTTAATTTGTTACAATCTCTTCAGGCTGATATAATTTCTGTTTGTGAAACACATCTTCGAGGCAGTGACAGTGTGTCTTTATCTGGATATATCTGGTTCGGACATAATCGTCAAGAGTTACATCGCAATGCACCGAAAGGCTCGGGCGGAGTCGGAATATTTGTTAAAAATTGCTTACTCGAATTATATGACATCAAAGTGATTGATCGCATTATTGATGGAATAATAGGTATAAAACTCATAAACAAAGAAAATTATCACGAATATATTGTGTATAGTTATATGCCGCCAGAAAACTCTAATAGGGGTCGCGATAGCCAGACCTTTTTTGCACATATCCTCTCACAAATATATGCTAACAATGAGTGTGAAAATTTTATCATTGTTGGAGATTTCAATTCCAGAATAGGTAGTTTGTCGGATATAGTGAACGAAATTGACAATATTCCGGAAAGGAAAGTGATTGACAAGTCTATTAATCAACATGGGCATGCATTTGTTGAATTTTTATGTGACAGTAAGTTTTCAGTTTTGAACGGTCGAATTACTCCAGAAAGAGACAATTTTACATCAGTTTCGAAAAAGGGCAAGGCTGTGGTAGACTATATATGCGTTCCACACGACACATTTTCACAGTTTCATTCGTTTGAAGTACATACAATTCAATCATTAGTTGACAAATATAAACTGCACGGTTTTCTCGGGGAAAGGTCTCGTTTACCGGATCACTCGGTACTACTGACCGAGTTTGATAGTACACAGACGGATTATACGGTACTTAGATCAGGGGATCAAGTCATTAAACAGAACCGTTTTAAATTGAGCAAAATACCCACGGACTTTATGAATAGCAGTATTAGTAGACTCGCAATTAATGAAGTCATTCAACAGATTGAAAGAAGTCGCGAAACACAAGAGTGTATTGACTCGATTTATACCAATTTATGTAACTGTTTGATAGAAGAAATGAACCAGAAAATTACGGAATGCCGTTAGGGCCATCGCCTATGAATGTGTTGATCTAAAACGCGATAGTCGATAGTACGATGGTGAAAACGCGAAATAACGAAACTACGATGGTGAAAACGCGAAAGCACGATGATGAAAACGCGATAGTACGATGATGAAAACGTGACAGTACGATACTACGATGATGAAAACGCGATAAACTATCGTGTTTTCACCATCGCACTGTCGCGTTTTCACCATCGTAGTTTCGTGATATCGCGTTTTCATCATCGCACTGTCGAGTATCGCGTTTCAGACCAAACCATTCATAGGCGATGGCCCTAACGGCATTCCGGAATTAAAGACTTTGGATTTAAAACGTTTGAAAAAATGTATAATGCATGCGTTGTGCCCATACTAGATTATTCGGCTGCAGTCTGGGGATTTAAACACAGTCATGTGATCGAAAGTGTTCAGAATAGAGCAATACGTTACTTTCTCGGAGTACATAGATTCGCCCCAATTCTTGCAATAACTGGAGACACCGCATGGTTACCTTGTGAAAACAGGCGATGGATTTGTATAATCCGTTATTGGAATAGACTTTTATCAATGAATGATAGTAGATTAACTAAACAAGCTTTTTACATGGATTATGAAAACTGTACAAATAATTGGTGTAGTGATTTTAAAGAACTGTTAAACAAACTAGAATTGAGTGAACACTTTGACGAAAAAACGCCTATTAACCTGGACACATGTAAATCAAAAATAGAAGAATACTATTCTAATCTATGGGCACAACAAATTTTTACTGTTAGAAAATTACGAACATATGTTACATTTAAAACAACCTTTACACAAGAAAAATATGTGCAATTAAATCTTAATAGAAATGAACGTTCACTGCTCGCGCAATTCCGCATAGGGATACTTCCATTAAGGATTGAGACAGGACGATATGTTGACGAGGAACCAGAGCGTAGAATATGTACATTGTGTGATATGAACACTGTTGAGGATGAAATACATTTCCTACTTGAATGTAAACTATATGATGAAATTAGACTTTCTATATTTTGCAACCAATGGTTTGATAATCAGTTTACTGCGTTAAATGCCACTGATAAATTAAGGACATTGCTTAACTTATATCCACGCAAAGTTGCTAAATATCTAGTGCAAGCTTATCATAAAAGAAGGACTTATATTTATAATAAGTAGTTCACACAATCCTTAAAATGTATGCATGTATTATAATGTCTTGATTCAGAGATTATGTTTCATCATTACTTACTAAAGCTCTCTTTAATATCAACCTGTAAAAATTATTATATATTTCTCACTTCAAGACGTGTATACTTATAATTGTATAAATGTGATAGGTGACATATAGGCCCATTGGGCCGGGTGTTCTGATAATTGTTTTCATTATTGTATATTGTATTGTTTATAACACATGTCACTTTAATAAACAATTTACTTACTTACTTACTTACTTACTTATAGTCTGTAAAATTCTAAAGTTCCTTTTCTGAATTTTCATATGTTCCTCTGTACATGATACCTTTCAAATGTTCGATATGTTGTATCATGTTCGTTATTCCTTTTTTTTTTTTGTTCTTTTCATCGTATTTTTATTATCCGTTTGTTAAATCAATCCATGTTACAACTTTATTATAGCCAAAAAACTAAAGGTGAACAAATCTTGATTATCGTTTACATTATAATTGACATGGTTAGTCAAGTCAAGTCAAAAGATTTATTCAGTAAATAAAGGCCACCGGCCCAAAATACATGTCATACAAAATATGGTATTTAACATTATAAGGTTGTGTCTTTTACAAGTTTTGACAATCATTATATTTAAATGCTACTGTGCTATAGAGATAGATAGATATAATTTATTGACGTATACATATTTGTACATAGTCATAATATAAAGCACGTAATACATAAATCATAAGTCATGGTACGATCATATTGAAAACAAACATTGTTAAACAAAAGTGTATATGGAGAATGTTCTTAAATCCATATTTAAACAATACAAAGTTGGCATTACTCTTATTAAAAAGTTGCACAAATGACTTTCATATATTTAATATGGAGTGAATCAACGATTAAAATTACATGATAAATACCATACTGTCGCTTTTTAATGAGCAAAATTATCATGCGCATACTGGTAAAAATAGTCTTTAAATGGTAATATTAATAAGGTCATATCGACGCTTAGAAGCAAAGAAGTAGCTATAGATATCATGAGGTGGTAAATATAAGTAGAGATTTTCTTAATTATAAAAATATCATTTGATGAAAGTAATTCATAAAAGTTATGTAATTCATTTCCGGAATTATACCAGTTTAGTAAATAGGTATTTCTAATTTCTAAATATTTTTACAATGAAAAAAAAGCATGATATTCACAGTCAATATGATAAGTTAAATGATTTTCAAGACAAAAGTTGCAAAAGCGTTCTTGAAAAGGTATACATGTATTTAAATGCCTACCGATTTCAACATTAAGTTTGTGATTTGAACATCGAAATTTAGCATATGCTTTCTTATGTTTTACAGAGATTTCTATTAGAAGATACCGTTCTACATTTAATAAGCTTTTAAAATAACAATAATGGTGACATCTACTGGCATTGTTAATATTATCATGCTAATTTTGAGTATAACAATCTATTATGCGTTGATTAAAATTGCTAACAAAAATATTCACATCTCCTATTTCTTGAGAAATCCAAATGTAACCAAATCCGTAACTTTACAAAAGTATTCGTATTTTGCTAGCCCAACAAGTTCTTCCAGCTTCATCTAGTGATTTTAACATTAAATAACATTTATAAACAGCAGTTGTATTAACAGGCTGACCGCGAAAAGACCAAGATTCATAATTACGAAGACGACCTCCATTTCGAAATACAATTATCTCTGTTTTGTCAAGATTAATTTCCATGCCTGTGTTCAAGCAAAATTGATCAATTACATTAAGTTGTTGTTGTAATTTTGTAGCAGTTTCAGCACAATTTGCTACATCATCTGCAAACATTAAACAAAGAATATCAGGAATATCATTTGTAATGAAAATGCCTGTGCCACATTTCTCTCTTAAAAGGGAAGATAACTCGTCTATAAATAACGTAAAAATTGTCGAAATTGTCTTATCACCTTGCCTTGTACCAATGTTACAGGGAAATAATTCAGTAATCATAACATTGTTAAACAAATCAGTTGTTTTAACACATGAAGAGAGATGAAAATACATTGATTTCAGAACTCGAAGAAAATTTCCAAAAACGCCCTTCTTTTCAAGTGACAAGAAAAGTTTAGAATGATTCACTTTATCAAATACTTTACGGAAATCAACATAGAGACAGTAAAAGCGGCCACCCTTTTTAGAAAGATATTTTTGAACCATTGCTTGTACACAAAAAACATTATCGATAGCCGAGTAACCACGCCTAAATCCTGCCTGAGATTCATCGATTTTTCTTTGATTTTCGGCCCAATCGTATAATCTTTTATTTATAATACCTGTAAAGACTTTATATAATGTATTTGTAATAGATATGCCGCGATAATTACCAGGATTATTACTTGGCCCTGATTTATGAATTGGTGTAATCATGCTATTTCTCCAAGATATTGGAAATTGCCCTGTTTCGAGTATTTTGTTAAATAGTGTATGCAGAATAGGCGCTATTTCATCTGATGTATGTTTATAAAATTCGGAAGGTATGCCATATGGGCCACAACGTTTATTATTAACTAATTTAGATATAGAATGTTTAATTTCTAGCAAAGTGAATGGTTCGTTTAATGTCTGAGCTGTTTCATCGGCGAAATCATGTTCGTTTCCAACATAAGGATCAACCAACACTGAAGTTTCGTCATACAACAAATCTCTAAAATAATTGAACCATTATGTACAAGAAATACTAGGATCAGACAAAGTAACAGTTTTTTTTTCTTTCTTCAATAATTTCCAAAAAGAACTTGGGTTGTTACTGTTTGATACTAGTTCTAATCGATTAGATTTCTAATATTCAGATATTCGTACATTACAATAGTCTTTAAACCTATTTAGTTTATCTTTATATATTCGTAAGTCAGACGAGGAATTACATAATCTAAATGTGCGTAGCGCCGCGTATTTGTTTGCTTTTAACTCATAACATGTGTTATCCCACCACGGAGGTTGAGACGAATGAAAACAAAATTTCTTAAGCATGCATTTTCCAACATCTTTATAGATAGAATACAGTCGGCCGTAGAATTGACAGAGTTATCAATTGATTCCATTATCATCGTGTAGTGGTTATGAAACAATTCCCTAAATTTTTGCAAGAAATCTGTACCTGCAGACACACGCCATTTATATCTATCAAAAGTGTTCAGTGATATTTGAGCAGTTTGGCTATCTGCGTTATTTGACTTTTTATGAAACACAAAAGTACAACATATAGGAAAATGATCAGATTCATCTCTAGTAAGAACCTCAAAATCTTTAATGTATGAAAAAAGAGAAGAAGATGCTATCATAAAATCAACAACACTCGATCCATCATTTGAGAAGCAAGTAAATTCACCGTTTTATCGCTTGGAAAACGACCATTAAGTATATGAATATCAAAAATACAGCATAAGTTATTTCCCTTGTATGCGTTATACTCGTCTTGTACTTTCGGTTTCGATACAAGGCAATTTGTCAAATACTAAAATGCATTTTTGTATGTATGTCTATATCTGTACGGAATGCCGTTAGGGCCATCGCCTATGAATGTGTTGACCTAAAACGCGATAGTCGATAGTACGATGGTGAAAACGCGAAATCACGAAACTACGATGGTGAAAACGCGAAAGCACGATGATGAAAACGCGATAGTACGATGATGAAAACGCGACAGTACGATACTACGATGATGAAAACGCGATAAACTATCGTGTTTTCACCATCGTACTATCGTGTTTTCACCATCGTAGTTTCGTGATTTCGCGTTTTCATCATCGTACTGTCGAGTATCGCGTTTCAGATCAAACCATTCATAGGCGATGGCCCTAACGGCATTCCGGAATGCCGTTAGGGCCATCGCCTATGAATGTGTTAATCTGAAACGCGATAGTCGATAGTACGATGGTGAAAACACGAAATCACGAAACTACGATGGTGAAAACGCGATAGTACGATGATGAAAACGCGATAGTACGATGATGAAAACGCGATAGTACGATGATGAAAACACGACAGTACGATGGTGAAAACGCGATAGTACGATGATGAAAACACGACAGTACGATGATGAAAACGCGATAGTACGATGGTGAAAACGCGATAGTACGATGATGAAAACACGACAGTACGATGATGAAAACGCGAAATCACGAAACTACGATGGTGAAAGCGCGAAATCACGAAACTACGATGGTGAAAACGCGACAGTACGATGGTGAAAACACGAAAGTTTATCGCATTTTCATCATCGTAGTATCGTACTGTCGCGTTTTCATCATCGTACTATCGCGTTTTCATCATCGTAATTTCGCGTTTTCACCATCGTAGTTTCGTGATTTCGCGTTTTCACCATCGTACTATCGACTATCGCGTTTCAGATCAACACATTCATAGGCGATGGCCCTAACGGCATTCCGTATATCTGACATATTCATATCTCACATGAAAACATGTTATGCTTTATAGTTTTAGTAGTAAAGATAATGGTCTTGTAATTTCATTTTCGATACAAAGCATTATGTTATTGTTTGATTTTATTAACCTGTCAATTCCATACTGAAATCGAATATACGGTCAATGCACAGAATATATTAATATCCGATAAATGTTCGGTAAATTCCGTAAGATGTACGCAAAAAGATGTGATTAAATTAATCTTGTTTCTATGTAGAAGTTACACTGACCGTTATAGCGAAATCGGGTAAACTACGGGTATATAATATCTAATTGCCCTACGTGTGGTAAGATCGAGACAGCGTTTGTCCATTTTTTTTCCTTATTCATAACTATTTTCAACATTTTTGAAGTTATGGTTGTTCTTTCTGTTTTAATATGCTTTGCATTTTTTTTTTGGTAAATACTACATGTACTTGTTTAAGATTCAAAATTCATTTGGGTTAAAATCAATAAAAAATGTCATTTCAGTGCCATAAAATACAAAACAAAACGTGACAATTCAATGTTTCTTAGTTGTTTCATTTTCGTGTAGACAATTTTGCAAACGTTTGACAATTTTCATTAAAATATACTTAAATATAAAGAAAGAATAAGCCTAAAAAGAATTTAAAAAGAATGGATCGAACTTCGGACCTCTCATACATTAGGTAATCACTTAACCGACTGTGCTATTTCGGATGTTACGAGAAGCTACATTAAGCTAGTTGGAGTTTTCAAAATATTTTTATATATAATTAATATTAATTCTCGTAAAATAAACGGACACAACCGAAGTGGGGTCGAATATTTAAATGAGTGCTATAATGTATTCATAATTGACAGGTCAATAAAATCAGACTATACATATATGTTTTGGAGGTTACCAAACATTATAAATATTTATATATAAGCATATTATGATAAAACAAGTAAGTAATAGTTATAGTCTGATTTTATTGACCTGTCAATTATGAATACAAGAATGCTTCTCCGAACATGACAACAAAACATCTGATTTGTCATCTGTGACTCAAAATCTGGAAGAAAGAGTCTCATACCTGGAGGCAACGGTCGCTGCAAACTTTTTAACGTGCAAAAATTTAATCTGCTCGTATCAAAATAGTGTCAAAAACTGTCAAGACAATGTCATACGACTTTCATCTGAATTTGTTAATATAAAATGTAATACAAAAA
>NW_026865058.1:0-67564 GCF_026571515.1 Ruditapes philippinarum
TTCATAGTTTTATAGGCATGAATGGGGAAATTATAATAAATTGAGTGTTCACAATTTTCGAATGTTTGGAGACCAACCCCTGTCAGTAAACTAAAAGGAATATTACTAAGTATTTGTTTTATGTTGAAAGGTTACTACAAATTAATTTACTTATTAATCATCATGTCAGTTTCTTTGTTTCAACAAGAATCAAATCCATCAATAACATAATCATACCAATTAGTGGTCATGGCCATTTATAGGTCAAGTTCATTTCATTTAGTTTGTCGGTTCAGTAAAACAATAAATTGTTCAACTATCAATCAGATTTGTAAATCATTTTAACAAAGTTATGACAATTTATTCAAAATTTAATAACTTTATGTCAATTATGAATGCCATTTAAATGTCAAAATTTGAATAATTCAACTTGTCGGTCTTGTCGTTTGTCCTTTTTTTGTAAAAGTATAAAATCTATACAAAAGTTGTGACAATTCAAGCAAATAATAGGACCTTTAAAGCCAACGTTAATTTAACGTCAATGTGGTCATATAAGAATAATTGAAAATGTCGGTTTTGTCATAGTTGTTCTTTTGTCAAAGAATACGTCAATTTTGTAATTAAATAGCAAAATTGGACAATTAAAGCAAGTTTCAATAATATGACCATGATGGTTATGGTCAGTTTTAATGTCTTAAATGTAAAGGTTTACATACCTTTTGTGGCAAAAACGTTTATTTTGTCCAAGTAAAAATCAATTCGTAAATAAATGACAATCTAAGCTAAATTCAATATTAAACTTGGAAGATTAAAGGTCAAGGGCAAGTAAGACACTTAGACCCATTGACTTCTCTAACCCTTAGGATATAAAGATGACTTCTAGACCCCTTGAAACTTAAACCCCTTTTTTCATGACTTTTCGAGCCCTATTGACCCATTCGAAACTTTTGTACTTTAGAAGCCCAGATATTCGAGAAATAATTTAAGCAAATAGCAAATATTCTAATTGTTTTCATAACAAAATAGTATAAACTTAAGGTAAAGCAATAAAGCAACATTGTTAATGTTATGTTGCCTAGCAAAACAGTAGTTATGTAGCATTGGATGCAATTGCTACTTAACAGTAATAATATAATTTTGTTTTTGTTTTTGCGCATGTGGGTATTGCGTGTGCATTCTATAATTTTATAAGTTTGTAAAGATTTATTGTTTTCGGTATGAAACACATGTCGTATATGTTATATTAGCGATAAATAATTTTACATTTCTATTTAATCAATGTTACATATTGATTGACTTGTCTGTAGTTCGAAGATCGATGATTTCATGTTTATTATATTTACATTATGAAATAAAAACAAAAATGCCAATCATATATTCGGTGTTATTGTCCAACAACATTGACCTGGCACTCTTGCATTTGACCATGTAGTCGGTATATTCCGTAAACGTTACAATTTACTTGTAAATCGATATGAATGTAAATATCCAATTGTTAAAATGGTGTAAATGAAAATTCCCTCTTAGCGCAGTTGGTAACGAGTTTTCACTTGCAGACGTAGACTGGTAGGTTCGAATCCTATTTCAGCGATTTATTTTTTATTTTAATTTTGAAATTGCCATTCTCTTTAAACTATTGAAAACCTTTTTTAGTGTGTGTACTATCTATGCAGATTTTTTAATAACTACATTTAAAGCATGTATGCGCTTAAGCATATACGATTGCATAATGTCACAAAAAGAAAGATACTGTTACGAAATGAAAGACAAAAATAAAAGACAATTGTACAGAAAAAACCCACTTAAAAGATATTTTAAAACCAGGTGTAATAAAACGATTTCAAATTCATTCTTGCAATTTAATTTTAAAAAAATTATAACGTGGTGTTGGTTAGATATCGAACCAGAGACCTTCAGATCGGTAGTTCGACATCTATAACAATACACCAAACCTCACTGACGAGGGAAGTTAGCAAAAATATCGATATATTCGATAGGTAATAGTCAATGTTTATTCATATGACCTTTCCGAAAATTAATGAAGTGCCAGGTCAATATTGTTGGACAATATTTGAAAACAATTTTCGTGCTTTCACGTGTGAACATGCGTGCCAAATAAACATTGATGATTTAATTATCTGTATTTAACACCTGTTTAAATCATTCTGCCAAACACGAAATTGTAACAGTGCTAAATAAACAGTAGTTGCATTTCATAATTGGCGGGGTGTTCTAAATGGGAAAGGCATTGTTTTACGTTAAATTTAATTCAATTATTTTGTTATCCCCCGCCGCGATATAGAAATAGTCTCCGTCCGTCCGTCCGACCGACCGTCCGTCCTTCCGTCCGTCCGTCCTTCCGTCCGACATTTTTGTCCGGAGCATATCTCTAAAAGTATTTGAGTTATCAACTTGAAACTCCATAGGTGGATAGACCTCATTTAGGAGGAGTGCAGTGCACAAGAATGATAACTCTACCCTGCATAATTTTTGAGTTATTGCCCTTTGTTATTTTTCAAAATTGATTTTTGTCCAGAGCATAACTCCAAAAGCCTATGAGATATCAACATGAAACTTCATAGGTGCATATATCTCACTCAGGAGGTGTGCAGTACACAAGAATGATAACTCTACCTTTCATAATTTTTGAGTTATTGCCCTTTGTTATTTTTCATACTTAATTTTTCACCTGAGTGGAGCAAAACTCAAAAAGTTTTTGAAATATCAACATGAAATGTCATAGTTGGATAGATCTTATTGAGGAGGAATGTTGTGCGCAAGAATGATAACTTCCCTATATAATTTTTGAGTTATTGCCCTTTGTTCTTTTTCATGCTATTTTGTCCAGAGCTTATCTCAAAAGTAATTGAGGTATCAACTTAAAACTTCATAGGTGGATGGATCTCATTGAGGAGGAGTGCAGTGCACAAGAATGATAACTCTACCCTGCATTATTTTTGAGTTATTGCCCTTTGTTATTTTTCAAAATTAATTTTTGTCCAGAGCATAACTCAAAAAGCCTTTAAGATATCAAAATGAAACTTCATAGGTGCATAGATCTCACTCAGGAGGTGTGCAGTACACAAGAATGATAACTCTACCTTTCATAATTTTTGAGTTATTGCCCTTTGTTATTTTTCATACCTAATATTTCACCCGAGTGGAGCATAACTCAAAAGTGTTTGAGATGTCAACATGAAATGTCATAGGTGGATAGATTTTATTGAGGAGGAATGCTGTGCACAAGAATGATAACTCTTCTCTGTACAATTTTTGAGTTATTGCCCTTTGTTCTTTTTCATACTATTTTGTCCGGAGCTTATCTCAAAAAGTATTTAGGGTATCAACTTGAAACTTCATAGGTGGATGAATCTCATTGAGGAAGAGTGCAGTGCACAAGAACGATAATTCTACCCTGCATAATTGTTTAGTTATTGCCCTTTTTTATTTTTCAAAATTAATTTTTGTCCAGAGCATAACTCAAAAGGCCTTTGAGATATCATTATGAAACTTCATAGGTGCATAGATCTCACTCAGGAGGTGCGCAGTGCACAAGAATGATAACTCTACCTTTTATAATTTTTGAGTTATTGCCCTTTGTTATTTTTCATACTTAACTTTTCAATTCAATTTTTTTCTCAATAAGTATTTGAGGTATCAACTTGAAACTTCATAGGTGGATAGATTTTACTGAGGAGTGATGCAGCACACAAGAATGATAACCTACCCTGCATTTTTGTTCAGTTATTGCCCTTTGTTATTTTCAGCCATCAGTATTCACATAGTTTTCAAATCTTTAATCACTATAGCCATCAGTTTTCATTACCCAAAGACCTCTTAAAAGGGAATTATTCTGCTCTACTACATATACATTCTTCCAATGAGCAAACACATTCGGCGGGGGATGGCCATGTTGACATGGCTCTTGTTACCATACAAACATATTACATATTCATTGCCATACATTAAATGGTGGTGGTCAAATAAAACATGAGATAGATAAATACTGTACTGGTATATTGTATTAGTGTTATTTTTATTTTGTACCTGTACTCAGTGCCAGAAATGGATTTTTATTTTCTTTAATATCCTTTTTACTTATAAGCGCATATTGTATGGCCATTTTATTACTTTCACATGAAGTTCATAAAAGCTATGAAGCAATCAAACTGTGACTTAACCATAACATGTAAAAGAACACAATTCAGGTTTCTGTCAGTAACAACCGTATTATGTATACCATTTCGACTGTTTTTTTAATCAGATAAATTAAGTCTAGAAACATGTGTCTGCAATGCCCAACGGAATGCCCCGCCTGCAAATTGCCCAAATTGTCAGATGTGCAATTAAATTCTTTTTTTTCATTTTTAAGTTCAAAGCCCTTACACTTTTCCAATGTTACACCTTTTAATCCATGTTCCCAGGACCTAACAGTTCCCATTTAAAGTCTTCACCTTTAAATAGCAATATTGTATTTGTTAGCCAATTATGGCTAAGTCTTACACTGTGCACACCTCGGCAAGTTCAAATTTTTCCACAAAACTTCAAGAACACAGCATAGTCTGTCTACATGCCCAGACCAAATTCACCTACTGCTTATTCCTAACGAACTGTATCTGTAACTTGTTTTTAGCTGACCAAAAGGGAACTCACTCTGCCTCCTCAAACAACACCCTGACAACACTTCCCCTTGCAACCCTGGCCCTTTCCCTTTGACCTTTCCTGTCAATTTAACGTTTGCAATCTGACACGTTGGTGTAGAATCATGAACAGAACACCTGTCACATATTCATTTATTTTCCCGTGCACGATTACTCTGCCACAAACTCACTTGAACCACACTACACCGCAAATTCGAACTTGGCCTGGGCTTCACAATAATCATAACTGTCATTCGTTAAATGCTGTTGTACCAAATTGGGGAATAAATAAATGACCCTGTGTCATATTACTTTGCAAGTGACACAGGGCAATACACTCTGCCAACTCCTTTCAACCAATGACCAACCTTCTGCCACTTGACCTGCGCTTCCTTGCGCTCCCCTACATGTGCAAAATTTGAGTTGAAATGTGTTGTCCCTTTGGGAGCATCAAATGAACCAGAACTGAAAATTCCCTAATTGTTTCCAAACAGTCGCCAAGGCATAACTCTGCCAATCAAATCGCACTAATACAACCCAACAACTTCCAAATTGACAACCTGGTACTTTTTTCTGAACTAACTCCTCTAGTCACAAGTTTCAAGTTGACTGTGTTTTAACATTTGGGGATCCATGTAACATAGCGCGGAAACTGCTAACTTTCATATTCTTTTCACGTATAGGGCATAACCTGCCAACATCAAATCGACACCAATGAACACTTTCCTTTACTGTTTATATACCCTCATCCATAAATGTCAGTTTGAGTATATATATATATTCGGGGAGATCAAGAACGGAACTGAACAATTTCTAAATTACTTCAGTAACACAACGGGCATAAACTCTGCAATCATCCAGAACCATGACCAATTGAACGTAACTTGTATTTTCTATGGACATATCCAATATACTCCCAGTTTGGACAGTTGAATTGTGTACTGTAACGTTGGGGGAAAGATCTGAAACGGAACACTGACATTCATCTTAATTTTCACGTCACACGGGCAATAAAACTCTGTCACATAATCGACCCTACCACATTCGACACCTTGGACCTGTTTTTCTCCATGCCTATCATCGTCCACTTTGAACGTTGAAAATGTGTGCAAAACCGTTCTTCAAGAATCCACTGACCGGCACTGAATGCTGAACGAAATGCCAGCGACGCAAGACAACGCCAAGGGTACAACTCTATGCCCCGGCCAATTCACGTGCCGGGGCATGACTACATCCCAATCTCACGGTTTCCCGAAGTTTGAGTTCGTAAATCTGGCAAAGTCCCCAAAGTGCCTAACAATCTTTGTTTACAGCAACACCCGCATCTTTTTTTCACAGCTAACCGTTTAAACTGATATCATTTTAATTCACTGTTTTAATCAGTGTCTGTAACCTATAACATAATCCGCCGTACTTTTCTGGTCTTCAATGTGTTTCTTCCTGTAAATAAATACCTTGATTTGAATAATGAATTCGAATCACACAATCACGGCTCCCATATGAATTTCATATAATTCAGTAACACTCACCCTCCAATATATCACCACCACTGTTAATAAGCGAAACCTTCGGTTATAGACAACAACATCTTGTTTTGGCCATATTTGCCCTTCGTTTATTTCCCTTAATACCAACACTCGGTTATTTATAGCGAACCTGTTAATTAATTTAGGTTGTCGCTTAAATCGGGCCTCATTTCTTAAGCCCAAAATTTAGTTCACAAGTAACGACAAATTCCCTGTTTTAACGCACGCCCCAATCGGCTCTTCGTACAATATAATTCCGCAAATTTTCAACTTAAGTTTTCCATTGGCAACCGAATCGCGGAAATGTAATCGTTCAAGTGGTGCCTGTCACTTCACAACACAATCTGTGACCCATGAATTCGTGTTTGCAGTTGTAATCGTTTATTCTTAGGATATGTTTAGCATGAGTTACTTTCACCGATAGGGTTACTTCCTTTTATTCTGCTTTCTTTCTTTTCTTTAAAATAAGTTTGCTCGAAGTACATAAATTAATGATCCTTTTCTTTGTTTTCAAATATATCATGCTAGCTTGCAAATAAAATCATTTGACCTACCAAGAATCTAATACATTCTTCAATTCGTACAGCCCTTAACGATATATTCGAAGATCTGAAATATACCAGCAGCACAAATACGCAATTCTCGTTAAATTGTAATCAACGGGACCCCCACAGCCCTTATTAGACACGGATTCCTTCAACTTGCGAATGAGCTTCCGGTGATACCCAACCTGAATGCCCAAGCTTTTCCTCTCCAAAAGTCCTTCTCTGCGAATGGTATCTTCATATAATAAAATAAAGATTCCTCTTTTTTTATGACCCAAATGCTCTTAACCCTGGCGGACGATGGCTAAGTCAGTTAATATTACTGATCAATATGTTCCCTTTCAAATTCCTCGACCAACAAGGCTAAGCTTCGTAAACTCTAACTGGCTTAAACCCGACTCGGTAATAGAACCCTTTCTTGAAGTCCCAATGGTTCGTTATCAGCGGTTTATTGTTAATCTATTTAATTATCAATATCATTCATTCTCTAATAAATCAATTTATGGATCAAATCACCCTTTTCACGCCTGAGTACAATTCATCCGTCTTTAATTCATCAAGTTTTCTTTCGAAAGTACCTCGTAAAACGTCTTCGTTTCTTTTTAGATCAAGGTCGCACTTTCCTTCATTTCAGGGCTTCCCGTTGCTTCACGGGGTCTTGTCTGCGTCGACCTCATCTGCCAGCGGATCGAACAAGTCAAGGGTCTTGTAAACATGAGGGTCGACGATGTCAAATCGAATGCTCGTCCGGTTCCAAATGACCAAAATTCAACTCTACACACAAATGTCTTCTCTGTGCCTTAATTGTTTGCCTCATAACGACAAGAATTTCTTGGACACCTAATTGCGGTCACTGGCCTTTAATGCTTGACAGTTCAAAACATTACTTTATTTTCTTCATATGTTTCAACGCATTCTTTATAATGTTAACCAATCAGATTCGGTAAGCATTCCACCTCATTTTTTATACTCGTTACTTCATATATACAGGTCCCACTGTCAATCAACTCCAAGGCCCACACACTCAAAATGTGGACCACCCATAAATTATGTGCGAATTCTGTTAATCTGTGTTTTCATGTTTCATCAATTATCGGTCAGTTCTTTCAACACTAGCATGCCGGACCTGTCGGCAGCATTTCTGTCCGGCTTGCGTGTTTTCTCTGTCCAATTAACCATAACAACCCCAAACCATATCATACATAGCATATCATTCCCCGGCAAGGCTCCTCCCCATAACGGACACTTTAATTTGCTTCTGTTAAACACGCTCAAGACCCAGCAACAAGTTTCTCTTTTCCCAGGTCTTTAACTCAATTCTTATATTCAATAGCAAATTTCCGGTGATAAATCTTTAGAAATGAATTTCCACCCATTGCCTCCCCCATGACATCATACAATGTGTTTCAAATCCAACTTCACCTGTATTCCATCACTTTTTATTGTCAACTTGCCTGCATACATATGACAAAGGTCTTTCTAAACTTGCTCCAGCTAATTTAGAGATATGATATAGTGATATAGGAGTGAGACCATACGTGTAACGCAATAAACATAATAAATAAATATAAAAACAGTGGTGTGTGAGGTGGAGTGTAACAATATATATCATATTTAGAATCAGTGAATTATGCATATATATATCTGTATATATTATTATGATGTTATTGAATTAAAATGTATCTAGAATTGAATAACATCATCAAAATAATTCGCACAATGTATGAATTTATTTCAAAGTATCAACGAAGCGCCTCGTATTTTTAAACGGTTTCTAAATAATACAGTATCTTCAGTGAGGTCGGGTACAACTCAAATTCTTACACACACAATATACCTTACCAAAATGAGCATCAACCTCACGACTAGTTAGGTCAACAACTCACACGTTAAATGAATTATGGTTTAATCTTTAAAGAATTATAGAAATTCAAGATATGATATATTTTTTTCTCAACTCAAATATCAGACTTATTGCTTGTTTAACCTCCATCCGTGAGCTTTTTTCAGTATTATGAAGAATACATAATACCCGGTCATAGTGATGTAGACTAGTTTCCTCACATGATTTTGTATCAATTTATTTTTTTGGTAACCCTGTGAGCAAGAGTTTTTGATCCCTTTACATATGATACAGTTAGATCTAGGATGAACAGAAGGGAAGGCTCGGTAATCAAGGTGAAATTAAATCACCACCACGAGCAGAATATTCACTAACTTTTTTTTTAAGCTAGAATTGTAATTCCTCTTGACCTGGATTTCATGTAAATTGATCGAATGCCTATTATTGTATATTATCCGTGACAACCTATGCCAATACAGATACAGGATAGGAGATGCAAACACATGTCGTAGTATACCAATCGCTGACATTGGATTGTTAATTAATAATAACAATTAGGTGATACTATATTACACTAAATACAGGCTAGCACTATACCAAATGTGTACTCGTTAATAGTTTCTCACACACTCTGATCCAATTCAGAGAGTTTCAAGATTATTAACCAGTTTGTATAGCTCGATTGAGATCAATAGATTGTATCAACTGTCAATACTCTTTCTGATTCACGGTGAACATTCTTTTGAATAAATATAATGTAAAGATCACTCTCCGAATTTCATGTATTGATACTGGATTCCCTCGCTATCCTGGGAATAGACAGGTTATCTCGCAACTTATTCAATAATTTCTATTGTTTTTCATGTAATGCAGTTCTCATGTGGATTGTAGCCTATCCTTGCACTGAATTTTATGCGGACACCCATGATGTATTAATAATTCGATTAACATAACGAGTAAAAAATATGCCAATACTAGTCGACGTATAGAAGTCCTTAAACCCATCACAATGCAAATTAGGCCGGATCCATACACCAGTCAATGAATTATAATGCAAATCAATAATATGAGACCTTGAATCTAGATAAGACGGGACTCATCTTGTACTTTTATCGCGTTCAAGCTTTCAAAAAATGATGTCGTAATAGGAGATGTGATATAAGAGACTAAGTGTTATTAAATAGCATGATTATGTTAAGTGTTTTAAAGCCGAGTCTTGTGAGAGAGTGTGAAACAAAATTGTTATTTAGCCACAATGACTTCAAAGCATGCACAATTAAATTCTTGTAATTCATTTGTAAATTTTGAGTTACAGTGTGACATTGGTTTTTATTCAAAGGACCATGTATCTACAATACGCTGCGATTGTTATTTATTTATTTATTTTATTTCTCAAGTCCATCAACATTTGACGACCGGCTATCAATGATCTATTTATGAATTTCATATCATGACTTATAGATCAAAAAGTAACTTTGTAGTTATTTAAGGGTAGAGACATATTCTTGTGTACGACATTATTACCGTCAACACATTAGCGCTAGTATGTTTAAAATCAGTTAAATACATCAGTTGAGTTTGACCGGGACGACTCAAGTACCGATTTTATTGGCAGTTCTTTATTTGACATTGTAGTTGTGTTACCTTATAGTCAAGGTACAGGGTTTCTGCAGTTACAATCTCATCCTATAACTGACCCAATAATTAAAACCGTTCTTAAGTTGGACAGACGAGCACGAGAGAGAGAACGGCGATGTCCAACTAATGCGCTTTCCAATACAATGGATAGAATAATGTTCGCACTGACTATTTAAACACTGTATCGTTATACAATATTTTATTTATCCAGGGCTGTAGTATAGATATACCATATAAGCTGTATTTATTCTAATATCATACAAATTTTAAACAAACCAACCGACTGAATAGACAGTATAGAAGTATAGAAGCATAATATACCAACATTTGGAATATTTTATAACTATTACATTTATTATTATTAAAGTTCATTCTTTTTCTTAAAACATGTTTTGTTAAATTCGATGTATATGTAAAATTGTACTACAATTTAATACATACCATAATACTCTTTCAAAGTCATATCCTTTGCGTGCCTTCTCTTTTTGTCACCAGTCAGGTGTGCTCCTGAAAACTTTATTTTGTCACCCTTTATATCCGCATCTTCAGCTTCTTCACTTTGCTTTAACTCCTCTTGACACAAAGGAACACTGGCTTTAAAATCGCGTTGCCATTCTTTCAATAAACGTTCTTCATCTTTACAGAGCTGTTGTAAATGATGCAAATGATCATAAGCAGTCTTTGACTGATTCTTCATCTGCTCCACCGGAACTTTTAACCCTAAAAGTGTTTCAAGAACTTTCTGAACTCTGTCATTTAAACGAGCGGCACTGAAAAGAAATAATATCAATTGTTCAACAACAATATTTCTCTATATTCAAACAGTATTGTGCGTTTCCATCATTAGTTCTCAAGTAAATTCATTAGACATGTTATGACAATTATTTCTATATACAAAGGCAGTAAGCGCATTTAATTTACATATAATTCTGTATAATTTGAAAAAGTCATGTACATGACTTAATCGGGCAATAACTTTTTCTCGATAAATCATGTATTACAAATGATTTCTGAAAATTTCTACCGCTATAACAGAATATTATTTGTATATATTTATATTTACCCTCATGGGTAATATAATATTAACTAGAAAAATTCAAAAGAACAAACATGGCAAATTAGCCTAAAGTTGAGACAAAATAAGCAAGAATTATATGTTATGTATTTATAATTTATAAAATACATTTATGCATCCATAACATTAAATTCAAAGCAGAATGTGCAAAAACTGAACTTTTAAAATGTGTATTGTACCATCATTTACTAAAATTCTATGTGCATATTAAAGTGCACCAATAACATCTTACAAACATGAATTGTTGGAATATGCTATTTGTGATCAGTAAATAGACTACAATTACTTGCATGCTTTAATACCTAATCAATTTTGAGTGTAAAATGATCTCATAATCAATGACAGTTTGTTAATAAATCGCGTTTCTTTTAATGTATCGGTAAACCGATATTTGGCAGCAATAACCAACTTATAAATTCATGTTTGATTGAAATCATACTAGAAATGTGAGACAGGGCATTTATAACATGTCATTGTTTTATAAGAATATATTTTACTTGCTAAATAAAGTGTTCCTTCAAAACAAAATAATAAAAAACAGGGACGTTAGTGGACGACTGGTTTTTGTCGTTGACTTGAAATCATTTGCCCCTCAACGCTCTAGATTCAAATCCTGCTATGGACTTTGGATTTTTTCCTGTGAGTAACCTATCCAGCTAGCTTATGGCTGTGAGGAAGCTATCCAGCTAGCTTACGGAATGTCGGTGGTTCTACTCCACTCGTATCTTGATGTAATGCAAAAAGGGCAACTAAAATCTTCCTCCACCAGTAAAGCTGGACAATTGCAATATGACTTCTACTGTGTTAGTGTGACGTAAACGCCTTGAACATTCTCCCAACCCCAGATCCCCGAAAAAATAAGCCTTATAATGAGTCATTAACTGGATGTATGAAGTATATCAAATATAATATATATTTATTCTTCTTGTTTTTACAGAACATTATCATTTATGTATATAAAATAAACTTTTCCTTTATATCGATAACTTATAATTGTGTGTATGTTAGTTTGTGTTTCAACAAAATAACAAACATTTCATTTAATTCATTGGTACTTACGTTTGCTCTATTTCTTTTTCCATTATTCCAAATTCTATTGTATAAATTTCATTAAGTTCCTGTGCAATATACAGAAATATGTATAAAATGTATACAGTGCTGTTATTTTTATGCAATCACTATACATCGTTATTTTAAATGTTTATGAAATGCATGAAATTAACAATTTGATAGACTAGATGATAAAAATATGTCCACATATAGATATAAAGTTTGCGTTTAATTTATCTTTTTACTACAATATGGTAACAGTTAAGACAATACAACATCCACATGTGCATGTCAACATTTACAAAATAGCATGACATTTTCTATCGAAAGAAGGGTTCAATTTTGAACAAGAGTAACATCTCACTCCTGGCAATATTTCTTTGACATTTTGTTTGCAGTCACATAGGAATACGATGGGTATAATTGTTGTTGTTGTATTTTTTTTTGTTAAACACAAAAGAAGCAAAGGTCAAATGTTGGAAAAAACTCTAAGCATATTGATAACGAAGTAACATGATAAAGGCGTTAGATAAAAAAGTATTTATGCAAATATATACCGACCTCGTGAACTGAATATTCTCAATTAAAATTTGAAAGACCTCTTTGAGTACAAAGCCGGACTAAAATACTTCACTTGGAAATATGGTTCTCTAAGAGTATGCTTGAAAATATTTTTATCAATATTTTTAATGTAAAACAGCCTTTTCGGTATAACACGCCACAAAAAGCATCTGTAAACTTTGTTTATGATAGCAGAAAAGCCATCTTTTCATATCTGACCTTAAAGCTGCATGCCTCCAGATGAGGCAAAATATTTAAAGAGCACCAAACTTTGGAAAATTTACTTAGCTGTTAAGAAAGTAAACTCATTCTGAAATTCAGCAAACATTAACATGGTAAGTGCGATTAATGAGTGATTTTGTATTATACATTACGATATTTCTACTGCGTAGCTATAACAGTTATTGCTATTCTTGCATATTTTCTACGTGGATTGTAAGTTCGTAAACAATGTCTAAATTACATTCTTTGTTCTTTTTACAACATTTTGATTTTAATTACATTTTCAAAATTTTCATAAAAATTAACATGGATCTGGAGGCACTCTGCTGTAAAGAGTTTTTACCCGTAACTGATTTTGTATTTCCAATTCCAAGGTCAACGAAAGGTGTACTTAAAAGGTACCGCAGCTATAAATCGATTGTTGTACTTTCTTGACTGTATAAATCGTTGAATGTTATTTATATTTATAATGAGGAATCTTTTGGTTTACATATTTGTGCCCAAAATTATTATAAAGATATATTTGTATAATTTTTATGATGGTCAAAATAAAAGAAACTATTTCATGGGAAGGAGAAAGTTCAATATTGAGGTATTTGCTACTTCCAATAACACCGGTAATCTGACATACCTATAAAAAGAAAACAATAACATACTTTATGTAACAGATATTTGACTAGTCATTATAGCAACAACATGTTTACTATAAATTGCAAAACAAAATACACGAAAACTTTTAACTATCTATTTCGCATATATCTATAATATTTCCGATAAACTAACTGTACGCAAACATTTTGGTTCCTTACGATGCGTTTTCATGATTATAAAATCTTTTGACTATCTATTTCGCATATATCTATAATATTTCCGATAAACTAACTGTACGCAAACATTTTGGTTCCTTACGATGCATTTTCATGATTGACTGATCAATTGATATCTGTTCAATTTGTTACTGGTATGATGAAAAGAAGTTTCCTTTAGTGAACAGTTAATTATATCATACTTAAATTATGCGTATGGTCGTAGCATTCGAAAATGGATATACACTGTATAAGGAAGGACAGTTTTAATTCCATGTTATGATACAGTGAAATTTAGAAGACAATTAAAAAACGACATGTGTTTTCTTTTTAGTAAAATAGTTTTGGTGTGCATGTGTGTGAAGCTCTAGACACAGCTTCATACTGAAGACTGTGAAGTGTGTGACATGCCCAAAAAACGAAAGGTCCGTTAGACGAACAGTGACAGTGCATATGTTTACCCTGATTGTGGAAGATCTTGTCCGAGTTTAATCTTAATTAAGCCCATATGTAAATGAAAAATGTAGATTAATATTAAGCAGGGAAGGACATTTTCACCCAGGAAATCCAGTAGTCAGCTAGAAAACAATATACATGATTAAGATTTTATAATGATTTTATAAGAATGATTTATAAAAACACAAAGCAGAGGTTTAATTTATTTCAAGTGTACAAAGTGACTCAATTAACATACATGCATAGACAAAACCTACCAGGCTTTTAAATTAATTACATCACTGTTCTGTGCCAGGCTATTATGGAATGATTGACGTCAAAACTGATTATGACGATTTGATATTCTGCATCAAATAATCTTTTGAAAGTGTTTGTGATTATCTATTTTTATGTGTAGAAAAGTCAATATACTGATTATCAAATTGATAGAATTTACATATGATTAAAATTTGAATAGGCCATGAAACTTGTAAAACTCTTTTATTTAATTGAAAGGTAAAAATATATGATGTTGCTAATCATCGCATTCCATTTTATAACGAAATCAAATCAGCAATTTGCCATAATATTGTAATCATTGTGTGTATTTGCTGATAATGGCTCATCATTGCACATCCAAACTGAACTTAAATGTTTCGAAGATATTATTTGTGGACAGGAATTTGAGATAGCCGTGAGTAGCGTTTTTAAATTGAATAAATATTCACATGTTATTTGTCATATGTGTCATACAAGCACAAATTACAACAGTGTTTGTTTTGGGATGTTACAACTTGCACAATCGAATTTCTTTCACTGACCTTGTCAATGCTAAAAAGAATATCTATCCAGTTGAACAAAAATATTATTATACCTAGTATGTATTCTCTTGCAAATGAAAAACACAATTTCTTACATATAACTAACATTAGACTATTCTGTGCTTTATTTAAATTAAGAAGTGATTATTATGTAAAGTAGAAGACAACAATAAGATAAAACGTACTCTTTCTATTCTGTGTAACGCCAAATCATGCAAACTATCTTCCATGTAAAATGCAAAGTCTTCAATTGTGCAAAAAATGGCACCAACATGGCTTCGTACTCCTGATATTACCCCAAATGTGTTATCCTAAATGAAATATTATTTGTTCATATCATGTTATTCATATAGTTGTTTTTGTTTTACATTATTTCATTTAATCATTATCATGCAATTTTTAATATCATTAGCATGTTATGTTTTCTATATTAATAGAACAAAGCGATTGGATGAACTGAGTCGTTTACACGTCATTAAATATGTAGCACATAACCAAATTTAGTATGTTATGTGTTTTTATCATACAAAAGAATTACTTTAGTGTTCGAAAATCAAAGACATGTGAAAGAAATATACACATGTATATGTAATTTGTTGATGAAAAATTAATTGCGATTAAGCAATTGTCATGAATAATGTCAGATAGTCTTTCAATAGTAGGCATATTAACTGTGAAACTACAACGAACATTAATTCAAATCTGACCGTGTTACTTTGACAATAGAACAAAATCAGTATAGCTTTCAATACATTGATGTATACAGACTAAATGCCATCGATGTCATATATTAATTTTCTTACTTTTAGCGATGATTAGGAGTAAATCATTATCCACCATTTAATAATCTGCTAAAATAGTAAAATGCTTAGCTTACTACAAGGAGTGATCAAAAAGAATTGCTTACAGGTCTGATGCTCAAAATCCTCGAGAAAATGGCAACATATCAATGCAAAACTGTATAGAGCTGCTCAAAACTTACATAATGATGTTAAGAGCCAGTTACACAGACGGTCGGTACATAATGATGTTAAGGGCCGGTTACACAGACGGTCGGTCCCCAATCGGTCGTTTAATTTTAAATTTACTCGATGTTATTTTACATATCTCGTGATATAGGTTGTTGTCGGTTATTTGTAAAATATTTTTACCGATCGAGAATTTTAAACATGTTTAAAAATCCTAATCGGTAATATTTCACCGATAAAACTTATCATTCCCCAATAGCAGTTGATAGGTGGAAAACAGGTAACCAATAGGTGAAATCAGTGTTAAATACGTTGTCATCAGTTCACTCCATAATTTAGCTAAAAAACTACCGATCAATCACCGATGGCTCTGTGTAATTGGGGTGTTAACATGTAGCTTTATATAGTGAACAATAACGATTTTGTAATCGAATTCGCATTCTTGAAGTACCGCAGTAAAATTGGCTAAAACATTGATACATGTGATAAGAGAAAAGAAATATTGGCTTATTTAAAAGCTTGTTCTAAGGAAATATTTCCTGAAGAATCTGATACTTACAATACCTCTTTTGTTTTCATAACACAGTTAGCAGACGAAAAACGAAATTTAATTATTTAAGATAGGGCTACAAGCTAGCAATTGCTAAACGCTTGTTGAGTGGAAATTGATTTATGATGAAATTTTCTTCCCTTAGCAAATGAAGATACCAGTGGAAAAAGAAAGAAAAACGTGTACATGGAACAAATATAAGGATATAGCACTGAATACCACTAGTAAAACAGGTGCCGATTTACCAGATTAAAATATGAACGACATCATCACGATAATGTCCGAGCTCGTAACTTTGCCCTTTTTAAACTAAAATACTTTCAGAAATTAAAAAATCTTCGTGGGTAGTAGATACTTTACAAGTCTGACGCTGAGATCTACCATTTTTCAGTTTGTTAACAGAATGGAAACTTTCCCGGAACAGGATCAAGCAACGAACATTTTTAGGAAATGGAGTATTTCGAGGGAATGGCAAAATTAGTGATAACTTTAATTTAAAACATCCTATTTTATACGAAATATGCAAGTGATTGTTTTCGAACACTACTTGTTGATTTCTCTAAAATTCGATCGAATTAAATTGAAATCAAATATTGTTCATAAATTTACGTTCAAAAACGGTAAATATTTAATCAAATAAGTGGTAAGAAAATGTTCAAGTAATGTTACCAATAATGGCCGATCCCTTTCAATCATCGTAAGAGTGGCCAGTTCAAGGTAAACTGATAAAGCATTCATCGAATTCACGATTGCCTGTAAAGCATTCTTGTGTAAGTCTCCTTCCGTTTCGACCTGATTTATTTTACAAAAAATATTGGTAAAGAGATATCGATATTAAAATAATCAAGTATTTTTCGTAAGTAATAGAAATTTTTACAGAATTAACAAAAAAAAGTATAAAAATGTAGCCAACAATGTTTTTTAATAAAATATCATTCTAATAAATTTAATGATATTTGTAAAAAGTCAGTATTTGGCTTAGTTAAATAGGAGTTGAATCACAATGACAAAATGATTTGTTTCTGAATGATTGTTTTGATTAAGCAAACATAATACATATCAGATAATAGAAATAACGTTTTCTAAAATGATATACTACATATGGATATAATGTAATGTAATGCAGATGTTTTCAATTGAAATGACATTTTCATATTTGAAACTTAATTTTAGATTTCCTACTTACAGAAGCTTCTATCGCATCCGTTGCTGAAGTCGCCATGGGTATTGCTGGTGAAACATCCATTTTTGCCTGACTCGTAATTTCTTTCTCTTCACCACTGTGTTCTTTTTGTTTCACACGTGTCCCAGTTGTTGGCTCTATCTCTTTCAAACTCAATCCTTTAATGATTCTCTCGACATATTCGCCTTTTTCATCTTTCAAAATTTTAGTACTTTCTTTTTCTTCTTTATTTACTTTCGAACTCTGATGTTCACTTATCCTTATTGTTTGCATATTTTCTTCTTCTCCTGGTATTTCCACTTTGTTGTCGCTGCACAGATCTATTTATAAGAGCATCAAAATTTATAATATTTAATCAATTGGATCAATTCAAAAAGCACACATTCGGCAAAACGTATATTTCGCAATGATAACATTCTCATTATATTGGCAAACGCATAAGAATCATTCATTAATAGCACATTATAATGTTCAATAAAATACCTACTGTAAGATTCATGATCAACAATCGACGAGCAATTTGCTATGATAGATAAATGCGGTGCATAGAATTCTGACTTCAGTCCTGTTTTAAGTATCTGTAGGCAAGTTTCAAGGTCATTGTTGCCTATTGCTCCGGGTGATTCGCTACTTTCGGGTCTCACTTTTTCTGCTGATAGTGAAAGAGTATGTCTGCTATCATCGGGGATACTGTCTTCGTTATCATTTGTGTTAACACAGTCGATATTGTGCATTGTTAAAAACTTTTCGACACAGGAAACTAAAATTACAGAAATGACAGCAACTTTTGCACATAATTTATTGATGTCAATGCAAAACAATACTTCCTTCAATATTTTCATGTAGTTCTTTATTACTTGTTATGTATGCTGTATTTAATATTAAGTCAACTATTAAAAGCGAGATGATGTACTCTTTCTTACTGTACATTGGACATAAAAGAGTTGTTTATCCAATTTTGCTATCAAGCTAAAGGATTAAAGATTAATTGCTTTACCAATATCATTTAAGTCAGACTTTAATGTTAAGGTAAACGTGCTTTAAGTAATATTAGTTCATCATTTACCCAAGCAAGAAGACCAAAATTTAATTCACATGATGATATTAAAACAACTGTCTTACTTGATTTATCTATAACATTCCAGAACTCGTCTTTATAAATGGTAGTTTCTAAGCGCAAATCTCTCCCATTGAAGCAGTCGTTTAATGCCTCGTTTAGATATGTAAGCTGGTGATCTAAATGTCCATGTATTTGTTCTCTAAACAAGGCAGCAAGCGATCTGAAATTGGTGCATCTAATATGAAGTTGTATGCATGCATGTTTAGTATGTGTGATTCTCCAGCCTTTCGAAAGGAATAGTTGAAATGTTCTTTTGACTGCTTCCCTCAGGCTGACATATGATTCAGCAGGAATGCTACATCTAAAATCATTGTCTTTATTGATCTCCTCCTCAAACAACTGTTCTAAGACGATGGACATTTTGGTTTCTTCGTCTTCACTTACATTAATGAGATCCAGAAAAATATCCGATCCTGCAAAATGAAAACTAAAGTATAACAGGAGCACCGCAATGACGCAGGCAATATTGGTTCGAATGAAAATTTATCTGAGAAGCTTGACAGAAAAAATCTTTATCTAATTCATCCTTATAAATCCAAATCAAATCTCAGTTTGAACATTTTTTATCCGTAATCCCATTGGAAGGCCAGTTTTGACATCAGGGTCATGGTTAATATAACGTTTTAGAAAACTACGAATTAATACAAATATCAAAGAAAATATCCAAGTAGTGGGTGTTTGTAGTTTAGGGGTGATAAAGTTCAAGATTTTTTTATTATGTAAGTCTACAAAAACTAATTGATCAAAAGTAGCTGATTGTATAAACGGTGGTTGAAATTTACCACGAAAAGTCAATAACTGTCACGTGTAAAGTTACAATATTGACCAAATGGGCTTGATTGTCCATTTAGAAGAAATCTAAAAGGCTTCATTTTATGCCAAATAGCTAAGCTCTTGGCATTGTAGTTTTAAGAATAAGATAAATGTAATTTCCTATATAGGTCTTCATAAATAAGGTTATCCTAAAAGAGAAGCTAATATTAACCAAAGGACATGATGTATTTAAATTTTGTAGGGGTCCACAGGCCAATGCTACATGCCGAAAATCTGAGCTAATTGTATAGTAGTTTCGTACTATAAGAGTTAAATGTCTTCTTACTATACAAAACCGGGGATGGCCAAATATTGACCCCAGGACATGATTTATATAATTTACGTGAAGGTCAACAAGCCAATACTTTATGCCTAGATTTTAAGCAGTGGACATAATACTCTCACATTATAAGTTTAATTCCTTGTCCAAATAGTGAATAATGTCTATATAAATCAAGTAACCCCCGGGGCGGGCCAATTTTAATTTTAGAAAGCCCAAACCAGCGTTTTGCACATCATATCATTAAAAGTAATATTTCCTTCTATTAGTTCAATTAATACAGCCCGAATACGGAATTTGGAAATTTAAATATACTGAGTGACCAGCTTAAACTTGCCCTCCGCACACCGTCTCATTCTGGTTAACATTTCTGCCAAGTTGTTATTAATTATAATGTTCTTCCATCGGTTCAAAAGATACAGAACGGTCACGAAATTGCTTACAGATAAATAGACGGGCTGACAGGTGCATAACAGATTACGACAATATTTTTCCAGCGTATAAATCGTATTGAAACAATCAAAATTTATGCTTTATATTTGGGTTGTCTGTTTTGAATTGATATAATATATTATCTTTATCTTTTATCACAATGACTTGTACAAGTTTTAAGTTATCATAGTTTATGATTCCATAGTAATGTTGATGTATTATCAAGAAATTTTTATTCCAGAAAAGGAACTACATGTTGGATTATTTGATGATTCTTAATAGACAATTTGATAACTTAAATAATTATATAACCAAGCGAACAAATAAACATCGACACTGACTATCATTTTAAAACTAGTAAATAGCGTAAGAACACTTATTTCATACAACATTCGAAGAGAATTGAAGATAAAATATACTCAGGTCCTGCAACATTTTTAATTTTGCCGCTTTGAGCATTATTTGGGGATTCCGTTTATTCTTTACTTTTAATGAACTATATATATTATGAACTGTAATAAAGCAACAAACATCAAGGGAAAAAGTGATGTCAGTAGAAAGATGTGATGCTGCAAATGAACATCTACTTCAAAGGATAAAACAACGAACAAGAAAACGCTTTTCGAATCACGATTAAGTTTAAATTGTGTGAATATCGATAATATTAATGTAACCTTATCACGATAAAAAATTATCTTACCGGGAAGTAAGAAATTGTTTCTCGCTGCAACTAGTGTTGAGCTATCTTTCAAGTCAGGCCTGCTATAAATGAGTTCCAGTCTGTCGTCAAGCTTTTCGATTTTTTTCAAAACAGTTTCATTTACTGTAAAAGAAAAATAATAAGCGATTGGCAATCGCAAATTTTATTTAAAACATGATATAGTTAGACACATTGAGTTTCAAGAAAAAGTTAAGCGAGCAATAAGATCGCTATATATCGAAAACTTTAAAACTAAGCGATCGTATTATTTAACTTAATTCTTAAACATCATGAAAACTATCTACCAAAACGTACCGTCTATTACATGTTCCAACTTTTTGTTTAAATCAAACTCCATTAAATAGAATGTCCGCATTTCCCTTAGCGTTTCGTTGAGATCCAGAGGTCCATTTTCTAGTTGATCCATGTCCTTATCTATTTCAGACTTCACCATTTGGTTGTTTATATCCTGCATGATTCGACTCACGGTCACTTGTATAGTTTCTAAGTAATCCTTAAACTGTACGTCAGTAACGCTTGGTTCATTCATGTGACAGAGAGTGTTCCGTAGTGTTAACAATTGTTCTATATCTAGTCGGATTACACGTTTTAAGTCGCAGTATAATGTTAGAATTTTGCAAAAAAGGGATAAATCCCATTTTGTAAGTTCAGTGGCACCGTGTCTTGGAAAAAGAACATTGAACTTGTCCTTTGAAAGTTTCGAATTTTTTATTGCATCCTGTTTACTTTCCAAAAACTGTTGGACCGTCCATGGGTATGGTTGTTGATCGACTGGACCAAGTTCTTCAACACGTTTTAATAGGAGATGATAGCATGCCTTTGTTCCTCCTTTGTTTAGCATTAGACACAGTCTGCAATGTTTTTCTGTCCCGGTCGTAGACATTATAATACAAATCTGAATATTTAAAAAGAACGTTTTTTTTAAATAATTAATGTCTTTTACAAGACGTTTAATCAACATTTAATAGAGAAAAATAATAAGAATAAAATTATTTATAATGTTTG
Source organism: Ruditapes philippinarum (assembly GCF_026571515.1). Lineage (NCBI taxonomy): Eukaryota > Metazoa > Mollusca > Bivalvia > Venerida > Veneridae > Ruditapes > Ruditapes philippinarum. Next base: position 22,214 of record NW_026865058.1, read on the forward strand.
CTTTTTGTGATATATACGAGGGCTGTTCGAAAAGAAAGGCATTATTTTCGTATTACTTACTCGTAATTATCTTTATACATTCAAAGCATTCCCATGACTTGAAATGCATAATTTAAGACGATAATCAATTTTCGAAAAGTCTCACGATTCCCTTATTTTGGTATAGTGTTAAGGTGCTAGAAAACAGCAGAACCCAATGTCCTGTCTTGAATGATATTTTCGACTAGCAATGTAATTTTTCAGTTTTTTGAAAGGAGAATAAAGTTTCAGGGAGCAAACTCTGGAGAATATGGGATTTTAGGGAAAACATTGACTTTTTCTTGTGAGGTTTTGGCCCGGCCGTTATCATGAAGCAGACGAACGTGTTTCAGCCCTGTGGCCTGATGTCGGTTTTTGGTAGTAGATTTTCAGTTTCTTTAACACGACGTCTCTGTAGTACTTTCCTGTTGTCATTTTACACCTTTTGACTGGGACTCGAATTGCAATGCCTTTAATTAAGAAGAAAATTGCGTACAAAACTGTCTTGGTGCTTAACGTGCTTTTTGCAATAATGTGTCGTTTGCAGTTTCTTATGTCCTATATATTATTACTTTCATATAACTTTCTTTTCATACTGACTCAAAACAGAGAATCCAGGTTTCATCTCCAGTTACTAGTACTACATTGGCTTATTTGGATTGGCTGTATTCTGAAAATATGTGTAGATGTATTTTAGCAATATTAACCCGTTGCTTCTTTTGATGATCTGTTAACAAATCATTGTTTTCTTTTAAAGAAATTGTTCACTAGATAGGTTTATACCTACCACTATACAGCTATATCATGTATCGTATATCTAGGATCTTTCTCAATGATTTATTTTACTTTTGCGACGTTTTCTATTGCCGTCGCATGCTTGTTGGTGCATTTTCGACAAACTGAGGCCGGATTCAAATTTCTTTTTCAACCAACAAACAATGTCATAAAGGCTTCAACAGACGGTAGGATTTTGCAGTACAACACTAATTAAAACTAAGATGTACAAGCGAATCTCAATGTCACGGGGATGGAACCCCATATGTATCTCAAAAATGAGCATCGGAAACAATTATATATGAATTTCCGCTGCACCAGATGTGAAGCATAACACCAGATGTGACTGTAAAAACAGGTCAATCGCAGGGTAAGTGTTCATCTTTTTAAACATTTATATAAAATTCAATGCTTTTTTAAAGAAAATCGAAATGTGATTTTACCCTCCTGACTTTCCTCTATATTACCCATTCTTGTTTTTGATTTCTATGCAGTCTTCATCGAGATATTCTTTCCGTCGTGGGTTCAAGTGTGTCCAAAACATGCAATGTGAATGAAGAAAATGTCACTAAACGGACTCACGAAACAGAGATTTTACGAAATCTCACTACAGACCGATGCTTAACATTCAGACAAATTCTGATATAAACATTTATTGAGATTTGGCTACAAACGAAGGGAATCGCTGCTCCATATGTGGTGAAGAGATCCATATGTGCATAATATAAAACAATTAGCAACGAAATTACGCATCACTTTCAAAAAGCAATCTATAATTTATTCGTTTGTGTATCATTCTGTAATAAAAACTATTGTCCGAAACAGACACATTTTCACGAGATGAGCTTGAATAACATAGTATCTATATAGACAGAGCTAAAAGACGATCTGAATACGAAAGGTTTTGAAAATACGTAGATATGGTGGAAATGCCTTGCTTATTTTGATTTATTGACGTCATGTGTACTGCAATCATTCCCTTTATATGCCGTCATGCAATTATTAATTAACTAATTATGCACTCGATTGCACTGTCTGCTCAATGGGGGAGTAATGTGAAGCGTGTTTGAATAGGTACCATTTTCATTTAAAATATTAATTTGATTTTGCAAATTAAACAAACAAAAAACCTAAACAGAAAAGACAAATTTATTAATTTATTCAGATTGGGGATAGGTAATGTGGTAATGGATTTGTATAAAGTTTTGTCTGGTGCATGAACGTACTTGTTTATAAACCTTTTCTTTCTTCGTGTTATTTTGCGCTAGGAGGCACAACCTCTATGAATCTTTTTATGAGTAGCATTACTTGCAATATTATCCATTTCAAGTCCCCGAGAAAATAACAATAATCATTAATCATCGACTTATTGATATAAATTTAAAAATCCATCTTTTGGCGTGCCATTAAAAATGCTGATGAAACGGCGGTAAGCGTCATACTGGTGCATCCCAATTATTTGCAGCAATGTTTTTCTGTGTCTTTGGTCATGCAACCAATCAGGAACTACCAACATACTTCTGATTGGCTTTTATGGAATATCGGCATTGAAACGTTACATAAAAAGTAACCAAGGTTCCGAGTCAGGAATTTAATTTATGAAGAGAAGCCTTTTATAAATTGAAATTTTATGTTTATTAAAATTCTCATTTCTGTTTATCATGCGATAAAACAGTTATAATATATCAAACTCGACTATTATGTAGAAAAAAGCAAGACCTTGGTTGGCATCTCGGGTTTTCCTTACAGACAATGTTATCAACCCATATCCTGTAAAGAAAAACCTTCGATTCCGCACCAGGCCATGATATTTCCACATAACAGGCTGTCGCTTTAGCTATAACTTGTGGAATCTTAAAGTGAAAGATATCTTTATGAATGTAAGCATTATTATAAAAACATATTATATGACACGATAGCTTTACAAAGTTCAATACTTTCAGTTTTGTTTGTCCAAGATACATATCCTTTATAAGTGAATTGTTTATCATACGAGTACTATCCGCTCTGCGTCAACATTTTCATATACTCGGACCTTTTACTATTTCTAATGCTAGCATAAGCTAGTGAGCCCTGTCATAGTGGTGATCAAACACACTTATGTTACAACTGAACTTTCAGCCAAAGCTAAGGAACCTTAATTGTTTCTATAAGCTATTTAATGATTATATGGAAGTGGTCCGTAGTTTTGTAGATGGTTTTCTACATCACTTATGGATCTCTTCAGCACATATGAAGCTCAAATGCATTTTGAGCAGCAATTCCCTTCGTTTGTAGCCAAATCTCAATAAATGTTTAAATCAGGATTTGTTTAAATGTTAAGCATCGGTCTGTAGTGATATTTTGTAAAATCTTTGTTTTTTAGTCCGGTTAGTGACATTTTCTTCATTCACATTGCATGTTTTGGACACACCAGAACCCACGACGGAAAGAATATCTCAATGAAGACTGCATAGAAATCCAAAACGAAAATGGGTAATATAGAGGAAAGTCAGGAGGGTAGAATCACATTTCGGTTTTCTTAAAAAAAAGGATTGGATTTTATATATATGTTTAAAAAGATGAACACTTACCGTGCGATTGACCTATTTTTACAGCCACATCTGGTGTTATGCTTCACATCTGGTGCAGCGGAAATTCATATAGTCCGTCGGTCCGTCGGTCCGTAGACCAAATGGTTTCCGAGTGATAACTAAAGAACCCTTAGGCCTAGGAACTTCAAACTTGGTATGGTGATTGGTCATGACCAGTAGATGACCCCTATTGATTTTGGGGTCAAGGGGTCAAAGGTCAAGGTCACATTGACCTTGAAAGCAAAAACGGTTTCCGATCAATAACTAAAGAACCTTAAGGCCTAGGAACTTCAAACTTGGTATAGTGATTGGTCATGACCAGTAGATGACCCCTATTGATTTTGGGGTCAAGGGGTCAAAGGTCAAGGTCACATTGACCTTGAAAGCAAAAACGGTTTCCGATCAATAACTAAAGTTACTTAAGGCCTAGGAACTTCAAACTTGGTATGGTGATTGGTCATGACCAGTAGATGACCCCTATTGATTTTGGAGTCAAGGGGTCAAAGGTCAAGGTCACATTGACCTTGAAAGCAAAAACAGTTTCTGATCAATAACTAAAGAACCTTAAGGCCTAGGAACTTCAAACTTGGTATGGTGATTAGTCATGACAAGTTGATGACCCCTATTGATTTTGGGGTCAAGGGGTCAAAGGTCAAGGTCACATTGACCTTGTAGGTAAAAACGGTTTCCGATCAATAACTAAAGAACCTTAAGGCCTAGGAACTTCAAACTTGGTATGGTGATTGGTCATGATCAGTAGATGACCCCTATTGATTTTGGGGTCAAGGGGTCAAAGGTCAAGGTCACATTGACCTTGAAAGCAAAAACGGTTTCCGATCAATAACTAAAGAACCTTAAGGCCTAGGAACTTCAAACTTGGTATGGTGATTGGTCATGATCAGTAGATGACCCGTATAGATTTTGGGGTCAAGGGGTCAAAGGTCAAGGTCACATTGACCTTTTAATTAAAAACGGTTTCTGATCAATAACAAAAGAACCCTTAGGCCTAGGAACTTCAAACTTGGTATGGTAATTGGTCATGATCAGTAGATGACCCCTATTGATTTTGGGGTCAAGGGGTCAAAGGTCAAGGTCACATTGACCTTGAAAGCAAAAACGGTTTCCGATCAATAACTAAAGAACCTTAAGGCCTAGGAACTTCAAACTTGGTATGGTGATTGGTCATGATCAGTAGATGACCCGTATAGATTTTGGGGTCAAGGGGTCAAAGGTCAAGGTCACATTGACCTTTTAATTAAAAACGGTTTCTGATCAATAACAAAAGAACCCTTAGGCCTAGGAACTTCAAACTTGGTATGGTGATTGGTTATGACCAATCAGATGACCCCTATTGATTTTGGCGTTAAGGGGTCAAAGGTCAAGGTCACATTGACCTTGTAGGTAAAAACGGTTTCCGATCAATAATGAAAGAACCCTTAGGCCTAGGGACTTCAAACTTGAGATGGTGATTGGTCATGATCAGTAGATGACCCCTATTGATTTTGGGGTCTAGGGGTCAAAGGTCAAGGTCACATTGACCTCTTAGGTAAAAACGGTTTCAGATCAATAACAAAAGAACCCTTAGGCCTAGGAACTTCAAACTTGGTATGGTGATTGGTCATGACCAGCAGATGACCCCTATTGATTTTGGGGTTAAGGGGTTAAAGGGCAAGGTCACATTGATCTTGTACGTAAAAATGCTTTCCGATCAATAACTTAAGAACCCTTATGCCTAGGAACTTCAAACTTGGTATGGTGATTGGTCATGACCAGCAGATGACCTATTGATTTTTGGGTCAAGGGGTCAAAGGTCAAGGTCACATTGACCTTGTAGGTAAAAACGGTTTCCGATCAATTAACTAAAAACGCTTAGGCCTAGGAACTTCAAACTTTGTGTGATGATTGGTCATGACCAGCAGATGACCCCTATTGAGTTTTAGGTGAAGGGGTCAAAGGTCAATGTCACATTGACCTTTTAAGTAAAAACGGTTTCTGATCAATAATTCAAGAACGCTTAGGCCTAGGAACTTCAAACTTGGTATGGTGATTTGTCATGACCAGCAGATTACTCCTATTGATTTTGGGATCAAGGGGTCAAAGGTCAAGGTCACAATGACCTTGTAAGTAAAAACGGTTTCTGATCAATAACTAAAGAACGCTTCGGCCTAGTAACTTCAAACTTGGCATGGTGATTGGTCATGACCAGCAGATGACCCCTATTGATTTTGAGGTCAAATGTCAAGGTCACATTGACCTTGTATGTTAAAACGGTTTCCGATCAATAATAAGAGAACCCTTAGGCCTAAGAACTTCAAACTTGGCATGGTGATTGGTCATGACCAGCAGATGACCCCTATTGATTTTGGGGTCAAGGGGTCAAAGGTCAAGGTCACATTGACCTTGTAGGTAAAAACGGTTTCTGATCAATTTACTAAAAACGCCTAGGCCTAGGAACTTCAAACTTTGTTTGATGATTGGTCGTGACCAGCAGATGACCCCTATTGAGTTTTGGGTCAAGGGGTCAAAGGTCAAGGTCATGACCAGTAGATACTTTATAACCCTTATTAATTGTTTGATCACTGGGTCAGAAGTCATGCATAATAACCTTATCACATGACTAATTGGCTGCTGATAGGGGGCATACATGTTTTACAAACATATCTTGTTTTTACCGATGCTCATTTTTGAGATACATATGGGGTTCCACCCCCATGAATGTGTGAAGGCTACGATTTCTTGAATACATACAACTTATTACAAAATTTACAGGATAAGACATGTTCTATCTCTTAATACTTGTTGTAAAGACCTCCCACGATGACAGAAGACATATCTCCCAATTATCCCCTGATAATGTGTTTAATGAATAAAATTCCAGAACAATTAGGGCTAAAATGTACATGAAGAAGTAAGATGGGGTAAAATGATATTGAAGAACTCTTTAAGATACCCCAACCCAAAATCCCAAAATTGTGGTATGTTCGAATCCCAAATCATTCAGAAAATTATCATGTCACGGTATTGAACTGATCACTAATCGGGGGGGGGGGGGGAGTAGTTTGTAAGTGGTCGGATAGCTCAGTCAGTAGAGCCGCAGTACTGTATTTCGAGGGTTCCAAATTCGTGTCTCGGTCAGGCTGCACATTAATCTCCCCCTGTTACACAGTCAATAGAGCCGCAGTACGGTATTCCAATGGTCCCAGGTTTGAGTCTCGGTCAGGCTGCACGTTAATCTCCCCCTGTTGCACAGTCAGGAGAGCCGCAGTACGGTATTCCGAGGGTTCCAGGTTTGAATCTCGGTCAGGCTGCACATTAATCTCCTGATGATTCCTACATTGCAGAATTACGGTTTGAATGCAAGAGTTGTATTGCTTTGAAAATTGTACATCATATCTCTAATAAGTCGCCGGTAGAAACCGGCGACTATATTTGTAACAGTTAAATATTATACCTATGGTAGGAGAAGCCCCTCAAATCTGAAAATAAAAACATATCAATTATTGAACAATTCAAGACCACAATTATTTTTCAGTAATCTCAAAAATTCAAACATAATTATGATAACTTTGCTCATTGAAATGAAATATACACATATTGACATCTTAAAAAGCAACATAACAATTTTCATAAAATGAATCACTAACGTATCCCTGAGGATCAGTCATTGAATATTAGGGATACTTTTACTTTTTTCTATGTGTCAAGTGTTGCTATTTTATGATATATAAATCATGAATGATACTTAAAATGGCACTTTTAAATTATTTGGTTGTTTAAATTTATGAGACCTATTATATTTCATTATTTTATCTAATTATAAACAAATGCTCCCTGTTCATTTGTAAAAATCACGTGACTAAATGTTGTATGGTATCGTTATAAATTCTATTAATAGTAACAGATTGCTGATAAGACATACAGGTAAAAAGGCATGGCAGCTGATAAGATGCAAATCATTGTAATTTTGTATAGATAATTACATAAGTTATTTTTCATTAATCAGTTTAATATTTTATATCATTTGAAAAACCTGTATACTCATATTTTACACATTAAAAATAGATTTTCAAAACCTTTTCCTTTTTTCGTGGTAAAGGGTTAAACTTGGCCCTTTCTGACAAACTTTTGACAAGAAAGTTAAATAAATTAGTTGAGGTTGAACATCACAAAATAAGTGTATGCTTAAAGGGACTCCTCTGAGGTTTAAAAGCCTAAAATCGTAACATTTGAATTTCTAACATAAATGAGCTGAGGCACTTTAAACAGAAATATATGCAAAAATAGTTAAGAAATATCTTTGAAATCAATTGAAAATCGTATTGTTTATGCTTTTCCTAGCCCGATTTGAGTGAAAAGCGTTTAAACGCTTTTCATTTTGGGTCATTTTTTACAATTTGAATAATTATTCTGCAAAAACGAAGTGTGCGAAAGATCTGAAATTTTGCACAAAGATTAGTGGTCTAAACCAACATCAAATGGTACATTTATCTGGAAAAAAATATTTTCAGTCCCATCATATCAAAAAACCTAAGTGGAGTCACTTTAAGAGGCACATTATTGAAATATATAATGGTAATCGTTGATTTCGTTATATTCCGTCGGTTTCCGTCGCGAAGGTTTCCAAAACGGTATGACGGTAGGGGTCCGGAATCGTATTTATTAGATACAGTTGACTCTCAATAAGTCAAAATCGCTTTACTCAAAATTCCGCGTTAGTCGAAGAATTTCTAAAGTCCCGTCGAATTTCCTTCTTTATCTTTGTATTTTAACTCCGCTTAGGTCAAATTTTGACTTACCGAGACTCCTGTTTAGTCGAAAAGAAAATTTGGTCCCGTCAATTAAAGTCCAACATATTTTCATCTCAATTAGTCGAAGTGTGAAAACAGCCGACTGATCAAAGGTCTGCGACATCAAGTTGAGATGATGTCACTCGTTATTCACACGTTTCATATTAATTTAATTGCCGGTCATCATGTATTATTAGCACGTCGTGAAAGTGGCTTTAATCGGTTTCAGGACTTAATTGGTTTTAACAGTTAGATAAGTAAATTAAGATTTAATTAATTTAATTGTACCAGCCTAGGTATTGATGTGTGTTTTCAACGTAAATGACATTTTTATAATTAATTTTCCGTCATATTGCTTACATTAATATGTACTTCCGGTTCACTATAGTTGCTACTTTCGTTTTCGTCTGATGATCAATTTACTTCAAACATCAGATATATGGTTGTTGAAATAAATGTGTTATTGTGCTTTTATTGTAATGAATTATCATGAGTGCGTATTAAAAGCATGTGCAGTACTGATGGATACTGACAAACTTGCATTTATGTCATTGCTACGAATGCTTGTGTTTATATTTCACTTTTAATATACATGTATTAAATTTTGAATAATATATTTTTGTTCATTTATTATTTGTATTTGTAAGTGATTTACAGTCATTTCAACGGTTAAATATTGCAGCATTGCCGCTATCAACAATAACAAACCTACTTCTTTGCACATTCAATCAGGTACATGTATATACATGTACGAATGTCAACGTAATGGCGGCAGATCCACGTTACTCGAATTCCGTTTCTCTCGAAGTAAAATGCCCAGTCCCTTGGATTTCGAGTTATCGAGAGTCAACTGTATATAGAAAAAAATAATAAACTATCTTTGTGTTGATAGTTTATCGCACTAAAAGGCAATTAAACGTATGTAACGATGGGAATACATGTATTGATTTTAACAAAATTTTTTTTCGATAGGGCATAATAATGATGTACAACACTTTTACAGTAGAATTGGATTGTTTCATGCAATAATTAAGCATATATATATTCATAGTCGCTTTGCAAATATTCGATGATCGGTAATTATTTGTCGGTAATTATCGGAATCTGAACTAGCAACCAATAGGCCTACGGATTTCAATGTATAGTACAACAGTATATGTATAAAGTACAATTACAAGAAGAATCACCAGCATGTCACTTGCATTACAAGCCTCAGGGGCAAACATTTCTCAACTTATTGTTCCTCTTTTTTTATTCTTGAACCATTTAACTTATATTTATGATAATATAATCATTTTTCTTAACGGCGACTTGATGCTTTAGCATCAAAGTCTCTACTTGTTAGTGTTGTGCAACTAAATCCTACCGTCTGTTGAGGCCTTAAGAGAGCGAAGTATTACCGTAAGTAATAATTATTCCTCTTAATGTATCTTTCAACAGATAACCAAAAAAACTGGAAACAAAGTGATCCATCGGAAGCATTAATCACGACAAAATTACAAGAGAATTGCAGACTTGGATTGTTTGAGTCTGTACATGAGGGATACTGAAAAAGTGCAACATCCCTCACGCCCCCTAGCACTGGCTTGGGCGGTACTCAATTCTCAACACTTAATAGTGCTGGCATCAATGATCCCGAAGGACCAGAACACTGAAGTGAAGTACGGGGCAACTATATACAGCTGCCACAAAGCACTTGACACCTGCTGTTGTGAAGCATAAAAATATGGAAACAAAGTGATCTCTCGGAAGCATTAATCACAACAAAATTACAAGAGAATTGCAGACTCGGTTTGTTTGAGTCTTTACATGAGGGATACTGAAAAAGTGCAACATCCCTCACGTTCCCTAGAACCGGCTTGAGCGGTACTCAATTCTAAAAACGCTTAATAGTGCTGGCAAGTCACGTGCAAGCTTTTATGTTAGGTCGTATTTAATTTTTCTTATCGACGCTTTTGCCAACTATTTTCGTAAACAGTATTCATAAGAGGTGTGTATTCAAATGACTACACATTGAGAAATTTTATCGTTACATGTATACATCATTATTTAAGAAATTAAACATGGCTTATATGATTTTGTCAGGTAACAACTATCTGTTTTCTTACTATACAGAAAAAAAGTATTACAACACATCTATTTTCTTTTATCTAATAATTTGGAAACTATAGTTTAAACAAAATAAGTTTTCTTAAGAAATATAAAAGCTGTTCTAAAGGAATTGCTTATCGCGCTGCAGATCAAAATCTCGATATGACTGGATTGCTCTTTTCAATACTTTAAACAAATTACATTCAACTGAATTTTCTTTAACTTTTAGTGCAAGAAAGACACTTTGTCAAATCCAATCGTGGAATATTTGAATGAATTTAAATTTGTGTTTATTTAGCTCTTTAGAAACGATAAAAATAATTGTTATAATTTTGCTACATACTTATCTTGGAAGATAAAATCTTAAGCATATAGATTTTTTTTTATAAAATATAACCTATGAATCACCAAAATGTTTTAAAATCTATTTCTATATGAACGTTACTGTAATTGTTCCTGTTTCTATATTAATTAACACTTTGTATTTCAAGATATTTTTGTAACTTATACAAACAAGATACTCGATACACATTGTACATGTACGTTAAAGAAGGTGTTGTTGTTGGTGGTGGTGTTGGTAGTTACCACTCCGGATGACAGTAAGCCACATTGACTTCACCAGAGCACAGGTCAACCACCGCATCGTTCCTGGGAAGGCTGTGAAGCAGTTTACTAGTTGCCTTCACTTTGAAAGGAACTGAAACTTCTGTACATGCCGGATCAGAGGTACATTGCGAATTACCGTAGAAAGAATTTCATGATCAATCACAACGAAAGTGACCTGCACCTTCTAGGAATCGAACCTGGGTCGCCCGATTCACAGTCCACGTTCTACGTATTGAGCTAACCGGATGGCTATTGCGATAAGGAATAAAGCGATAACCCGATATATACTGTCTTCAATGATGCGTTGAATTTGAATAGTGATAAACGTTACATACTTTCTATTTTCGCTGTAATTCGTTCGAAATAAATTTATAAAAGGGATCCTTTTTGTGTGATTAAAGTAATCGATTCATGAATAGGAAAGTTTCCAAAACACATAGATACAATTTTCTTCCGGGTTATTGTCATCTGTAATCAGTTGAAGCAATATTTTTAAACAACTGATGAAAATAATTGACAAAAGTATAAAAAGAAATACGTGACATTTTACCTAAAACTGGGTAAACTTTGTAGGTCAATTGAATGTCACTAACTAATGTTTTACTCAGGTTTTCTTTCCATTGTACTATTACCGCTATTTTGCATACGGTTACGATTGGGACAACGGGTTAACACTACTACATATAATTAAATAACGTTGTAGGTAGGAGCTTATGCCCGAAAGAATAGCTACTCGTCTGCTCGTTCTTAATGTCGTTTGTTTTTATAACACTTTTTGTTTGTTTACAAATCAATTGTTTGTGTACATTAAAAAAAATACTATGAGAACAAAATATTTAGAAAGGGTGTTCAAGACCTAATATCAATAACAATCAGGGTCGGGGACGGGAGTAAGTATTGTTAAGAAGAAATATTTATGTTTAAATCAACTTGCAGAAAAAATTGTGTTCTAAGGAAATATCAACAGTATAGTGGTATTAAAACAGTTGTAAGAGTAAACAATGAGTATGACGGAACAAACTTAAGGAACAAAAACAAAAAAATCAACACCATATAACGTAAGGACTTTGAGGAATCGTCGATCTAATTCCAGAGTGTCGTAACTCCAATTTTGTAAAACAAATGAGTGTTTGGTATCAAAATGTTTGTAATTGTTAGCTTTGTCTTATGGTAAGAACAACGTCACTCTGGTTCTTACCTGTCGCGATATATTGAACGGACTGAATATTATATTTCCAACACTTGCGATAAAAATAACGTCAATAATATTGTTATATCTAAACCAATAGTTTATTAAGATTAAAATCAATAATTATCAAAGTTAAGACATAATGAGTATTCCAAAAGACAGGTACGTGCTAGACATTTTGAAATAAAATATAAGTTTGAGTTCAAAGGAGGGATTTTTAGACAAAAGTGGTATCTAGAAGAGACTTTAGTAGCAAATCGGATGAAAACATGTTTTATGGAGCCCGTTAGCGGTGAGCTCGACTTAGTCGTCACTTTTGGCGTATATTGCGGTGTATGTGCGTCTGTGCGTGCGTCGGTCCGTCCGTGCGTCCGGATTTTCTGATCTTTAACTTGCTTATTCTTTTAAGGATTGCAATATAATTTGGTACAAACGTTCACAATGACGGGTGGTGTGACGCCCACAGTATCAAGGTCCGCCGCCAAAAGGTCAATATCACACTTTGGGGTCGGCGCAAAACCCGTGTCCGGAGCGTAATTTCTACATGCATGGAGGGATTTAGATATACATGGGGACAAATATTTTTCATAGTGAGGCTAAGTGTCGCGCAACCATTCAGGTGTCTGTGGCAAAGGTAAAGGTCCCATTTTATGTGTTGCACACAAAACCAAGGTCCGCCGCTCAGAGGTCAAGGTCACACTTATGTGTCAGCGCAAAACGTGTAACCTGAGCGTAACTTCTACATTAATGGAGGTATTTTAATAAATCTTGGGACAAATATTTTCCATAGTCACGCAGAGTGTCGTTCCAAAAAATGCAGGTGTATGTGGCAAAGGTCAAGTTCACACTTAGCGGTCAAAATTCAAATAACAAAGTAAAACCTTCATTAGGGAGTATTAGATCTGTATACGTTGATTGATTTTAATAAAACTAAGCAAAAATGTTCACATGTTGACTTGATTTGCCTTAAGCACAATGAAGGTCAATGTCACAAGAGGTCAAAGGTCAAATAATAATATTTAAAATTGTTTATACTTTGAAGCATTATGCTTAGTGGTAAGGGTATATTTAAATTTTTGAGCCCGCTTGTGCTGAGGTCACTCAGGTTGTGCTTAGTCGCCACTTCTCACTTTTGCAGGTTTACTGTATATGCGTCCTGTCCTTAAGTCTTTGTGTCCGTCTAGATTCGTCCTGTCCATATCTTGATCATCCTATGAAGGATAACAAAATAATTTGATACAAATGTTTAACACCGTGGGATGGAGCATCACACTCAAAACACAGGTCCGCGTATGGCGAGATTTTAATTTAACTTGGGACAAATGTTCTCCATAGTGAGTCGAAGTGTCGCGCGAAAATATTTAGGGGTCTGTGGCAAAGGTCAAGATCTTATTGCATGGTCAAATTTCAAATTACAAATTAAATCATTCGTTTGTGAGTAAAATTCTCTATACATGGATGGATTTTAATATAACTTAAAATAAGTGTTCTCAATGGTGAGTTGGGTTGTCTTGAACAAAATGAATGTAAGGTCACACGAGATCAAAGGTCAAATAAATATCAAAATTTGTTTCTCAGCACTGTATCTTGCTTATGCTTAGTGGTCAGAGGACTTTTGTCGAGCAAGCTTCTGCTGAGCTCGACATAATTGCTATTATGGCTGTTCAATGTTTGTTTGTGTGCGTGTGTCATTTTCAAATAACATGAATTGAGTTTTTTTGGTCACAAATATTCATCACGGGACTGCGTGTCATCCTCATGAGCCAGGTTACTAGGTCAGAGGTCGAGGTGACTTTTGATGATGCAATCATAGCGACATCTGGCAAGTGATGAAACATGATGATAAAAAAGATTGTCCAGAAAACCAACACATGAAGAAGTTCATATATATGAGGAACCATAATTGACACTGACATTATTAACTAATTTACAAATAACAAAATGCTGTTTAACTCTTCTATTCAATATGATTATTTGAAAATAGTCAACTATAGTCTTTTAAAGTTTTAATCAAACTTGTGATCATATATATTCATAATATTTTAATTTGATATTAATTTTTTTCCAAATTTACAACAAGTATTTGATATTTATAGTACCAACAAAATATGATTAACCTACAAAAACGATAATTCATGCCCCCATTTCTTCATGATAATTATTTAAGTGAATCATGAAGAAACGGGATGATATTAAATAAATTATTTGCGTAAAAATACAGTGTTAGACAATATACATTTCTTAAATCAACATTTTCATATCTTATCTGATCCCTACATCAATGAATGACAAATGTTTATTTTTATGTATTTCAAGTGGTTTTAACTTGAACAATTTCAAATGTTTCAATGTTTATTTGTATTATACTGGACAAACCAAAAATGGTATCTCAAGGTCGAATATGATAATATTGTCACGATCTAGGCACGTGACGTTGCTGTCTTCACCATATAATTGGCTATTACACCTTATGCTGTATGTCACAATATGGGCACGTGAAGTTGCTAACTTAGTCGAATAAATACTATGTCTTGATTATAAGACTTATTTAAGTATGTCACGATGATGATGATGATGATGATGATGATGATGATGATGAAAAAGACAGTTTCATGATGAGGATATGAGGATGTTAATGTTAATAATCTTTTGGAGGTTTATTGACATTATGATTTTGTTATCATAAATAATGGTGGTGAGGGTGATTGCATTGGTGGTGATGATAAGGAGGATGATGATCAGGCGATGAGGATCACGGGAAGACGATTTGGATGATGATTTTGATAATTATGGCTATTTGAACATTATTTAAGGATGGTTTTTAAAGTGATGATAAGGATAATGTTGACGATGACAATATTGATGATTAAAATTGTGATGCTGAAGTTTATGATGACGTTATTATATATTGGGATAGTGTTGACGAGGACAACAAAATTGATGATTGAGATGGTGATGAAAATTATTACATGATGCTTACTATGATGATGTTAACAATGGTAATGTTAAAGGGAAGGAGGGGAATGACAATCGTTTTCAGTTCAGAAAATCTTAAGTGAATGATGATAATAATCTATTTGGATGTGGTGATAGTGATGACGATGATGATCATGATGATGATGATGGTAATGTTTGTGATGATTATGTTGATAGATGTTGATGAAAAAAATGTTAATGCTGAGGTTTATAATGATGATGATCATGATGATGATGTTAACGATGATGTCAATAATGATATACTAATTGCTAGGATGGTGGAGACATTATAATGATACAGGGAAGAAGGAGCATGGCAGTGATATTTTAGTTCAAGCAATTCAAAGTGTATGATTAAAATGTTTAATTGGGATTGTGATTATGATGATGATGATTGGGTTGATTATTTTGATTTTGACAATGAAAATAATGCTGCTGCTGAAGTTTATACTGATGATAATTTTGTTAAGGATAGTGTCTATGGTGAGAACAAAATTTATGATTGAGATGCTGATTCAAATGATGATATTATGATAACGATGATAATAGAGACGATGGGGGTTATAAAGGGGATAATTAAAATTGTTTCATTTCAGAAAATTCCAAGTAATTGGCGATAATGAAGAAAAAGGTGATTTTAATTATTTTATATTTAAAAAGAAAATCCAGTAATGAAAATAATTTCTATTCTTGAAAGTCATTGTTAATTTTTTTTTAAGTCTAATGACAGAACAAAGTTGTTATTTTTCTGAGTTATTGAGCACTTATATTTTAGTGTTTCGATGAAATTCAAACTATTTTAGAAAATAAGTTATGTCTTGAAATTCTAAATAAAGTAATACGTTCACCATATTTATCCCTAAGGCAGTAAATTGTTTGAACAATTCTAACAGGAAATCGTTCATTGAGTTGATTAATAGAAGAGAAGGGTCAATTTTTGTTGTATTTAAGTTTGAGAGTGTGTTAATATAGGAAGATATTATAAATACATTTTGGAAAAATCTGAAACGCCATAGGTGTTTATTTTCTAAATTATCACATCATATTATCGATTTATGATTGTATCATAGTTTGAGGACCTTTCTGTTAAAAATATGTCAGAGTTAAATCGTATACATACATATACATGCACAGTGTGTTAACTGGAGTGCAGGTATAAGTTAACCGCAATGAAGAACATGCCCATTGATTGGCTCATTTTTTCTAGGGTTTACTTATTGTGACAGCAGAGAAAGGGAAAGCGACAGAAATATTATTAAAATATCCAGATGCTCGTTCATTTGTTCCTTTTTTCTGGGGTTTGTGACAACAGGGGATCAGTTTTTATGTTTGACTATGATACAAAAGAGAAAGAACATCAAAACGATCGGCAATCTGATTTACACCGGGGGTCTGAGCCCCCACGTACAAATCAGATCAGCCTCGTGTTTCGATGCTCTTTCTGTTATATAATGCCCCGGTCACACATTCACGGATAATGCCACGGAAGAGGTACGGTCTAATCGTTCACGGATTACTACGGAAATGTGAAATTCCGTAGTCCGCTACGGTTCCAGTACGGACACACAACGGTATGAGTACGGAGTCCGAAGGATTTACCACCAAAAGCCCCCGGAGAGACACGAATTGTTACGGACCGACACGGTTTGATACGGAGCGACACGAATCAGGACGGAGGCACTACGGATACACTACGGTCTGCTACGGTATAAGCACGGGTTAGTACGAATAAGTACGGTTTAATACGGAGAAGAACGTATTGATACGTAGAAGAACGAATTGCCACGGATCTATACGGACCTAATACATCCGTCCACAACCTCTTGCTTGCTCATTTTCAAAATGCCTCAAAAGAAAAGAACACATAGAAAACGAATTGCAGAGTTCAATGATTTTGGCGGAGAGGATTCAGCCTAATCGCGTCCGAACCCCGAGACACATCAGGTCCAATTAAAGTGAATTTCTTGAAGGACGCTGGATGCTCAACAAGTTCGGCTATGAGAACCTCATACTAAACATGAAGCGGTCTTCGTAAAAGCCCATCTCTAGTCTACCATCTCGTCTGTCTTCTCTTACCTGATTAGATATGGACTAGTAATCATTAATGAATATATTGATCATTGAATACTTCTTCTCTTTTAATTTTAAGATTTGCTGTTCATCTTACAATTACATTAATTATCGTGATGTTTATGTTTTAAAAATATGTAAAAAAGCTTGTTAATTAATCTTATTATCACTCAATGGCCAGTGTCCGAGGCCTATGAGACACTTCGTTTTATGTACATATTTACTCCATTTTCACGATCCAATGTTTGTAAAATATGTAACATTAAATGTTATTCTATTTCTTATGAATTGTAGTACGATATTAATATAAATTTACTTATATGCATGTCATTAAGCAGCTCGACAACTGCCTCCGCATTCTGAGCCATTTCAATATAAAGTTGCAGCCAGTAAATGGCAATTATCATTTATTAAATGTTCCTGCAAATATATATGTCTGTTTTTAACAAGAAGGTAGTATTCATACCCTTGAAAAAGTACATGATACTTAATTCATCCGTACTAAACAGTGGTAGGCTGTACCATTCCGTACCGTTTCGTGTTGCAACGCAATAAACCGTATAAGACCGTGCTAATCCTTGCCTCTCCGTAGTACAACGTATTACGATCGTGGCTTTCCGTGACAATGCCGTATTAATCCGTATTAAACCCGTAGCTTAAACGTAGGGTAACCGTACAAATACGTAGTTCTCCGTACCAAACCGTGGTAATCCTTGACAAGTTGGTGGACTACGAATTAGTACGGACTATTACGGTATTCGTACGGACCAGTACGTATCAGTACGGATTAATACGGACTGGTAGGGATACGCTACGGTTGATTTTTCCGTAGCAAATTTTTGTGCATGTTCAAAAATTGTCAGGGATCGCTACGGATATACAAGGACTACTACGATTGATTACGGTTACAATACGGAGAGCTACTGACCAGTACGGGTAGCTACGGACGATGCCGGAATTAATCCGTGGCTCTTCCGTTGGCGTATTCCGTGAATATGTGACCGGGGTATTACTTAATGTTTTAGTCACAAGTACCCATTGGCATGCAGTTGGTGTGAAAGTCAAGCAGTGTGTGTTCCATTTTTTACTTTTAATCAATAGTTGTTTGCTAACACACACTGTCGTAGTTCTGAAGCTTATTAAAGCTTATATATTCAAATTAAAAAAATGATAGTATATGCTGCACATTAATGTAGTTATTGTAAGAAAAAGAAAATAAAAATGTTTAACCTTTTTGAATATTCAATTGAAAGTGATTGTGTATTATTATTTTTTTAATTAACTGTTTTCAAAGTACTTCTTATACGCCTGTTGGAAAATTGTTTATAAATGATAACTAAAGTTTAAATTTGAAACACTAATTATCTTACATGTCATGCTAACTTGCTAGGAATAAATTCAAGATAAATTACAGAGACAAAGACTAATTTAAAATTGAAAACATCTTTAGAATTGATCAGATGTGTCTTGAGAAATTGACATTAAACCAAAACAAACTGTTAACACGCAATTTACTTATTTTTCTGTCATTCAATCAATCATAAAAATATTAACTAAATAAAACAGCACCTACTTGTTCATCTGTCTTGTAAATGCACTATGAATATTGTTTTCAGCTCTAGTGTGACTTTTCTGGCTGAAATTCATTGGCTGATATTCCGTATATACTCAAGAGCTGAAAACTAAATACATACTTGAAAGGGGGTATTTTATCTTTTCAACAGGGTATAAATTGCCATTTATAGTTGTGCTCGATCCAATGTTTTATTATTTTTTTTTTTGTTAAAGAAAGGTTTTTAATCAATTTTAAAGGTAGTTTAATACATAATGCATTACAAATCGTAACATAGAAAAATGATATTCATTAGTTTCCTTTTATACCAAATAAACAGCAATGCCTACAACTGAGCATTTTTACAAGCAGCAGTTCCGTCAAGCAATGTTGAAAAAATAAGTACGTTTTACTTTATGGCATATCTCTTACAAAAGCCATACATCTGTTTTAGATAAAGAAACTGTCCCGTAAACGTCGAAGCTAAATATGTTTTACTGTTCACATAATGAAGAGCAACTAAAATTAGAGTAAAGACTTACATACTTACACAATATTTGTGAAACTATACGGTTAAATGTTCTTTGCGAGAAGTAAACTAGTCATAAAACTGTAAAAACAACAATGCTGGTAATAGTCCGGGATAATACTCATGTTATAGAAAATAACAAAAGTTGCATTATTTTGTTTTAAATAAAACTATTTGAATGTTAAAGTAAATCAGGTATTTCATACCCTCGTAAAAATAGAACTACAATAAATGCGCATTGCATTAGAATATTCTGAAGGAGACTATTTGTTTTTCATCCGTAAATACAATTTAAAGGAAACAGAGCATCAAAAAGTGCCGCCTATTTTCTCAATTTAGTTTTGCCAATTTGTTTTTGTGCAAAATGTAATATTCATATTTGGAATTCTCAAATATTGCCCCAAAGTTATATAAAAAGCCGCTTTGATTTATTGAGCATTTTAGAGACACTTTTATTTTATGTAAAATATGGTTCATTATTTACCTAAAACGCACTTGATATATAAGAAACAGCTTAGACTTAATGTCGACATAAAATGGAAATAATGGGCTGTAAATTAAAAGAGAACATTTAAGTTTTTTTCTATATCTACAGGATTTGTTGTCATCGAGTGTTATGAAAATAAATATTTCATGAGTGGCGGTAGCTACGAGTTAAATATAATAATTTTCATACCACAAATAAAAAATGAAAATAAAGCCTGTATTTATTGAAAAACCTTTTCTTTTTTTTCAGTTTATTACATTTTGTCTTTTTTGACATTACTATTTGAAAAATTTCCACTTAAATTTTGTATATTGGCTGAATTTTGAAGAAACTAGTTTGGTTAAAAAAACAACAACGGAAAACATGTTTCACTTCAGTGAAAAATAAGTTGTTTTTTTCAGTGAAAATACGAATAATTAAAATAAGTATTTCATTCGATCAAATTGATTATATAAAAAATCCCAATCCTGTCTGTTGAGAGTTTGAAATTTATTTCTAAATTCGATAAAGCATAAATTTGGATTGAATATATGTTATGTCCTTCCAAAACATGGCTTGCTGGAATATATTTTCAGTACACACAAGAACTGGAACAATAGTGCAAACGATGATACAAACGTGAAACTTTCAAAACATTATAGAACATGCAGACTTCAAATGTGAAGTAGACCCGAAATATCTTCTCATTCAAGATTGTCGCTCTTTCAAAATGGACGACAAACATTTGCTTACATGAATGCAACAAATGTAGGAGGATAACATAACTCATTTTAGCAATAGAAATCTCTTGAAAGTACAAAAATAAACACAATTGAAGACAGACGTTAGTCCAAGTTTACTGTTTACATAAAATTAAATGATAAGAGTGAAACAAAACCAAACAAAAGATGGCTCCTGTCCAACGCCCATTATAAAATATTATGTATATCTATGGAAATGGTGAAATTTAAATGACGAAAGTATCGTAAGGCTATTACTTTCAAAAGATACTGAATTACACAATGCAATGTAAAGTCATACCTGCACCCCAGGTGTTTGTGATCTAGGTCAGGGTCACTGTTGCTACAAATAGAAATTCAGTAACTTGAGTTTGTGTATGCTTATTGACACCAAATTTGGTTTTATGCTAATATAAAAAGGCAGCTTGGGGTTGCTTAATCAAGGTCAATATCAAGATTGCTTCTCATATGTATTTGATCAAGGCCAAGATCACAGTTTCTGAAAATAAAAATTCAGTTTTCATGTAATTACTTCAGATTTCTGAGACCTTTTGACACCAATCCGTGTGTTTGAGTAGCTTAAATCAAGTCGCTACTTGAGCGTGCTACCCAGTCTGTTAACAATGTCAAGGTCAAATAGAAATTCTAATTCCGCTCTAGGTTTGTAGGTAGATAATATAAAGACGTTACTCGGGATTGATTACTACCTAGGTGACAATGATTAAGGTCAAGATCACTGTTGCTAAAAAAATAGAAATTCATTTTGCACATGTTAAATTGAGTTAACAGTTGCCTATTATCAACACAGTTGGTGTGTGAATAGCTTATATCAAGATGCTAACTTGTTTCCCAGATGCCTGTGATCCAGGTCAATGTCACTTTCAATGTCACTGAAAGTAGAAATTCGGTCTCCACAAAAATATGATAAACAAGATCAACAAAAAGGCGGAGTTCAATGAACGCCATAAGTTTAATTTGCTTAGACCTATTACAGTCGACTCTATTTATAAAGAACTCATTGGGACATTAAAAAATCGTTCGTTATATCCAAAGTTCGCTAAAAGCGAAGTAGCAACAACTTTTGCTGATTTGTTTGGGTGGGAAAATTTGCCGTGAAATAGCCAGACCTGACACCTGTCACCGATGCAATCGGTATATCACAGCAACAGAGGAATATCCGACAAGGAGCCCAGCAGGAGACCAAACAAATCAGGACAGGGTCACAGGGCAATAGTGAAAAGCACGGACAGAATGCAAGTTAGAATAATTAAAAATCCGAAATCAGAGAGTCCGACAAGGAAATTAAAAATAACAATTAATTAATTAATTGGCCTACAAACCTAAAAGGGTGATAGGGAAGGGACCTGATAGTCATTACCGGAGAGTTAAGAAACAACAAGAGCAGGCACAAAAGTGTCACCACACTAGCAAAGACACACATCTTAGGAACATAGAGGGGCGTCACCTCCGAACGGTCAGCAGCATTAGCACTATTGGGGAATTTATTTACCAAGCCTACAGAAGAGGAAGGATGTAAGGTTAAGTCAATTTTATTGAATACCACTTAAACTTCTGTAACTTCTGTTCTTGTTGTTTAGTATATCTTGCTCTGATTGGCCTGAACACAGATACACAATCATGATTGTAGGATGAAAAAGTATCGGAATTTGACGAATTTGAATTAAGCAATTAGGCACATATCACCATTTGTTCAAAATCACGAGCAAATGAGCTATAAACTGAAAAAAAAAACCTAAAACGTTTACAATTATTTTTAAAGGCTTTTCCAAACAGTACGGAATTTATCGTAACTTGTTATCGTTTGTCTAGTACATTGCATGGTGAACACATTTTAAAGTGCTTTCAAAATATGTTTAAAAGTCCGTCAAAAGTAATATAAGTATGTTCTTTCTAACTTAAAGGTGCATGCTTCTACATTATTAACATAGTTTTGAAATGTTTTATTCTTACTAGGGAATCAGCATTAATAAGAAAAGCTGGATCTATAATAATGCAGTTTGCATTATAAACTATATAGAGGCTCTTTTGAACTTGTTCGGTCTCCTGGTGACTATTCCTTACCATATGTTATATATAAAAAGTAAAAGCTGCGCAGTAGTGTAAGAAAGAACTTATCTTTTCTGTTTCAAATCAAAGTACATATTACAATCCATTGGAGGTACAATATACTGAGAAGAACTAACGTCTATTTAAGAAAGTTAACCAGCGTAACAGAAAGAATTTAAGACTGCAGTCTACATGATTGCTAAAATATTACAATGAAGATTAACAAGGAGTGGTGGCATTCAAAGACCGTATCCACAATTAAAAGCAAGCGTCACAGGAACAACGGAAAGGAAGGCAGCAGGGCACCAAACAAAAACAATAAATGGCACAGAGGCAGGGAAATCTTATTATAAATAATTCAAAATAGGAAATCATAGAAACTTACAAGGATATTTAAGAGTATATTCGATGCAAGGTTAACAAAAGGGCATGGACATCAGAGAAGATACCAGAGGGCCAGAGGAAGGGATGGGGCAAAACAAAAAAGATCAATAAAAATAAACAAGAACGGACAAGAAAGTGTCACCACAAGTAGCCTCGTTGTACCATCTCTCGAACAGTAATTTCACTTTACTGTAATTATCTTTAGGATGTTAAGTGTCTTTAAACTTAGTAAATTTCTTGATTGTAGAGGCATGTATTGTGTCCGTTTTGACCTACTTAAAATTTGTCAACATGACCTTTAAAAATGGCTGCCGTGAACTCATCGGGGTGCTTGATTAGTAGAACAAACCTGACCCCTTGCTACCAATTATCGAACCAAGTTATTTATAGTGTACGAATAACATGTACAAAGAGGAGATCATTTATATTGAAACTATAAGCATTAATTAAATTTTCTACTGTACATAGAACAAAGCAAACACATTTTTTCATTTATTTTCATGTCATGTCACATTCCTGAAGTATTCATCTGGCTTTTTAACAGCTTCACAAATCACAAGCAGCTTAACTTATATCAACCAAAATTTGATTATTCCTTTTCAACATTGATAATGGTATCAATTGCATATTGAGAACAGTAGAAGAAATATATTTAGTGGTGTTCAACTTGATTTATCTTGTTCGATTAAATTATTTGATTGAACAAAACAATAAATCAAGAAACTAGGTCAACGTTGACAGTTCATTAAACAAATCAAAAATACAGTAAAATTACGCTCATATTTTCTTGAAAGAAGGGTTCATAAAGTATTCTTATTGTTCTGACTTATTCCACAAATCTACATTTAGTAAAGTGGTAACTTTACAAAAATACACAATTTCAAAAATGAAAGTAGGCTATCATTATCTCAAAATCGTACTTTCGTCTACCATTAGAATGGTCAAAATGAAGCTGTAAATATGGAACTTTGCCAAAACAAAGCAAATGTAAGTGCTTGTCACTTTATTAAACTATCTCTTGCTGCACAATTGTCAAATATAAAATTTATCACTTTGGTCGAGAGATGGTACCGTTCGAGAGATGGTATCAAAAGGCTAGCAATGTAGCAATATACGAGACATACATATTAGGAACACAGGACATAGCCTAGGAACGGTCTTTTTTATTTTAATTTTTCAATGATCTTATTCTGACTGTTTAGTGATTTGCAACAGTATTCGGTATTTTTTCTAGTACAAAACATCATCGAATGGTCCCTAAGTGAAATGTCAACTACCTCATTATTAGAAGTTTTACCAATAAGATCAATAGCTGTTAATGTAGATTTCGAAATTCGTGTTGCATATTAAACAATTAAGTTAAGTTATATCAGTCAAAACATGCAGTCAGGCCTTCAAGCAGAGAACATCTGATATAAATAAAAATGTTGGTATTGAAAATGACCTAAAAGTATAAATTCATTCACTAGAAAGGTATGAAAAGAAAAGCACGAAGACTCTAAACATTGTATACAAAATTAACCAAGGTCTTGGACTGAAACCAAAACTTCTTCTCATAAAGACACTTATCCCTTCTTTTGGTCGATCCCGACTTTTTCGCCTGACAACATAGTTATTAATGTACATTTCCAAATCTGAAAAAAAAACATGAACAACAACGAAGGGTAGCATTTTATAAACGCACGGTCTGTGCGACTCAGCAACATAAAACCACCGGCAAAGAGCTTAGCAGGACACCAAACAAAAGCAGGCCATGACTGTGACAGATATAGACTTAAGGATTATCTTTACTTGCAATTATGCGATATTCATCTTGTTTTAGAAACACACTACTTACATTCAAGTGTTCCAGATTAAAATTAGATAAAAACTGATATGACTGTTAATTTCAAATTGATTATTGTACATCACCACAGAAAAGTATTCCTGTTGGAGCTGTATTTCATGATTTCTTTTAATTTCTAAGAGTAACTTGTGATACTTTTCTGGTAGAAAAATGGTATAATAAACACTGTAACATTACATTCTTATATAATCAAAAGGTGGGTAAAGTTTCGACTTTTCATGTTTTGTTTAGTTTGGACATTGCAGGTTTTTTTTAAAGCACTTATTTGCTTGAAGAAGAACCATATCTACGTGAATTATCTGAGTGAGTCTATATATGTAGGTGGATATTTGACAAATGTTCCAATGGTGTATAACCGAAGATTAATACCTTTTTTAAAATTCAGAAAACGTTAACAAAAGCATGACAATTATAAAACAAAAATGCAGATGATGTTAATATAAAATTAAAAGGAATTAAATATTTCAATCTTGTTGAAACGCGTCAGGAAACAGAGTATGTTTCTATGTAATTATTCTTACACAAGTGATTTGTTTCGAATTTGGTTTAAAAATTGCCCTTAGGCTATTAAATTTCCCTGGGTACTGTGCAAATAAAAAGTAATATATATCTATCACTGAAACCATGTGTATTAAATGCAGTTCATTATAACATTTTAACAAAATATGCAGCAGAAGATTACACCCGCATGACAAAAATATCTGAGGATTAAAATTGCATATGTTACTTAGATATTCCGATTTAGTTATTTTATTGTAATAATTTAAAGTTAAACATTATAAGATTTACTATAATTATGCTTCATTTCCATTGAAGGCTTTTGCTCTAAACACTCAATCAAAAAATAATTATTGATACCGTTCGCTATTTTATTTTTAGCTGAATTATTTGGCAATGCACTATAAGCAACTAACATGACACCACTTGAGAAATGATTTATCAACCTTCCTGTGGTCGCTTTATTACGTTTAATGTCAGAATTATTGGGCAGTAAAGTCGTATCCTACTTCGCTAATAATTTAGAGCCATCTGAAGCTTTTTCATAAAATGAGCAAAGTGGCATATTTATAACTACAGATAGATAAAGCAGCCCTGCTGAAATTTAAAGAATGTCAATAACATACTAGTTTTTTAGTTTAACCACGTAGATATACTTAAAAGCTGCTTTTATAAAGGTTGACAGTATATACATAACTGATTTACAAGATAGAACTTAAATTTAAAACAGAAAACAAGCCCATTTCGTTAACTGGCGTGAACAAAATACATACAATTACAAGCAGTATCATATTTATTATTAGGGGCGAATATTCGGCTTTGGGGAAAAATAATATTTTGATACAAAAACAAGATATCAATTCATTAAAACTACAAACTGTAAACGAATTCAAAATAAGTGTCGGTAAATCAATATAAGTTGCATACGAAGTACATTTAATTATATAACTTTTTTAGTTGAATAAGGATTGCGACTTTTAGAGGTACTTAAAATAATCAAAGCACTGAAAGTACTGAAGTATATATTGCTTGATAATATAATCCATTTTTGTCATCAAGGCCATGTTGATTTTAACCTACTGACCTCAAAAACTATAGGGGTCATCTTCTGACCAAGGTCAATGTCCCTAAAAAGTGACTCACGCCAATGCTTTTTTCTTCCAAAGTTATTTATGAGACAAGGAAGATGTGATGTTCCATCTGTGTATTGCTAGGCAAGCTGATAGGTGAGCAATAAAGAAATCACTTTTGAAACACCCATTAAATGAACTGCAGTATAGAATATTGAAACAGTAATATTTAGTCTTCAGTGATGCTATCTAATAAAAGACATGTCCTGGCTTGAACTCTATACAAAGTCAATTAATTGAATCATCCTACAAGACTTAATTACCAAATTATAGCACATCATTTTGTATAGCTTGCCATGCTACAGATCTATGTACTGTACTTTGATGCATTAATACATAATTATATTCTGGTGTGTTGTATTCATCTCTACACATTAATTTATCAAATGCATTACTTTATCGTTTATTAATTTAAAATGAAATATATAATCAAAACAATTCAAATGTACTGTAATAGTTTCATTATTAATTAATTGTTACATATAGTCTTCATATACAACCTTTCAAAGAAATGCATTTATATTGGACAGCAAGTTAACAAGTTTTTTTCCATAATCAGGCTTAACTTTAGATGAACCATTCACAATATTGAGCTAAAACATTTTTTTTATTTTTTGGCAACTGTGACCTACTTCTGATTTTCAACCAAGGTGATCCATGTTCAAACTCGAGCAAAACCTGTCACACATATTCTTACGCTGTTGTGTGACAATTTGGACAAAAGTGTGACCAGTACAGTGTTAACAAACTAAATGACCAGTAGAGTGTTAACAACTAAATGTCATTGTCGGATACACATGGTTGATTTACATTTAACATGACATAACTGATAAATGTAAATGCAGGATGCCTCCGTGGCAGAGTGGTTAAGGTCGCTGACTTGAGATCACAGATCCCTCACTGCTGTAGGTTCGATCCTCATTCGGGTCGATATCTTACATGTGAGGAAGCCATCCAGCTGGTTAACGGAAGGTCGGTTGTTCTACCCAGGTGCCCGCTCGCCCGGAGGGGTACCTGGGGTCTTTCTCCACCAATTAAAGCTAGAAAACAATCGACGAAAAAATCTCGGCGGGGCGCTCTAGGATGGCCCGACTTGAGTATACTTGGGCTTTCCGGCGGCGACCTTAAATAAATGCATTAAAAATGTAAATGGTTTCGGCCATGGGTATCGGACGATGCAAAATGTGGACAGACCACAGTTGACATAACATGGATGACCGACATTCAACAATTCTAACAGCTCATCCTGAGCCAACCTATAAGTTCTACCACTGAAATAAATAATAAGATAATAAAAAGGAATACTGCGTAATTATTAAGATGATGTGTAGCTATTGTATCAGCAATAAATTATTGCTTTTCTATATAATGTTCTTTACTCTATTGAAACTACGCAAGTTCATATAGCATGTAAATATAAAACGACTGCTAGATTATTTTTTACTATAAACAAATAAGAAGTAAAAGTTAATTATTTAAACGATTGAAAAGTCTAATTGTATTTGTATTTTTATTCGTTTACCTTTCTTATCGCGCGTCCAATGTGGTTTTCGGCTATCCCATGCTTTTTAACGCTCACTGCTACATAGCCGAAAAACACAAGTTTTTCATACTGTATTTATTACAAAAAAAGAAAAAAAAAATAACTGACATTTTACAAAGGTAATAAAATTTATAGAATAGTTATTCATTTAATTTCATTTAAACGGTTGATAAATGTATTAGAAGCACTTTTTTAAATATATCTATTGTATCGCAAATAAAATGTGTTTGTTTGTTTGTTGTTTTTTTTTGTTGTTTTTTTTGTTGTTGTTCTTTTTTTTTTTTTTTTACCTTTTCTACGTTTTTGACGCTAGGCAGTAACATAGCCGAAACACATTTTCAAACAATGTTTTTTACAAAAAATATTACTGATATTTTACATTGCTAACAAATATAATGTTATAATCATTCATTTAGACGGCTGAAAAATCTATTTAATAGTTCTTATTTTGAATATGTCCATTTTATTTTCCGTAAAATGTGTTTTTTGGCTTTTCAATGTCTTTGACGCTGGACTGTTACGTAGCCCACAAAAAAACTTTTATACTGTATTGATTAAAATAATATCACTGACATTTTCCATTGGTAACAAAAAAAGTAAAAGTTAATCATTTAAAAGGTTGAAAAAAAAAATTAATAGCGGCTCTTGTTTTGACTACGACTATTTTATCGCCCGAAAAAATGTGTTTTTCGGCTTTTCCATGTTTTTGACGCTAGATTTTTACGTTGCCGAAAACATTTTCATATCGCATTAAATACAGAATAGAATCATTCTCTAATTTACAGTGGTTGCAAAAAGAAAGTAAATTTTAATCATTTAAAGGATAGAAAAAAGTATATAAAACTTATTTTGTTGGAATTATACCAATTGTATCGCTGTAAAAGGTGTTTTTCGGCTTATCCATGGTTTTTTAAGCTAACCTGTTGAATTTCCAGAAAGATTTTTATAGTTTGTTCTTTTCGATATAATGCTGACAATTGCTAAATTTATTGATCGGAAGTGTGAAGAACAATTACTCTAGTGATTAAAATGGAAATAAGCATCTTTTATTGCCTGTGGCATAAGTTCATTCGGCTTTTCTATGTGCAACGCAGGCTCAGCGAACGAACACTTGTATCAGCGTATTTTATGATATATTATCGATTTTAAACTGATTTTATCAAACCCATTTCATCAAATAACCATCAAAAATTGTTTATATTGCTGAATTTAATCACAGCCTTAATATGTATTTGAATTTTAAGTGTTTTTCGGTATTTTTTGCTTTTTACGGTTTTTCGGTGTTTTTCGACAATTCCATGCACCCATTTAAATAATTCCTATATTTCTGACCATAAATTTAATGTATTTATTTCTTAATGCTAACACTGATTTACAGTTAGTTTCAAATGATTATTTTTTATCGTCGAATCTGGCCACAGATGCCTATATTTAGCTCCATGCTCTGGCTTAATCCTCAATATCCCAAGTTCGACGAAATGTTATGGGTCGAATGGTCGAGTGGCCGAATCTTTAATTTAAGCCATACTGAATTAGGCAATATACGCTGAATTTCGAAAAATATTTCAAAAGAATAGCTTAGGAAATTTCTATTTTTCGAAGCCAGGATTTTTCTATAAAAAAAACATTCCGGTATACGCAAGTAAATTTTGTTACGGAGCTCCATACTCATTTTGTAAAACATTTTAAGCAAATTTTATTGCATCATTGTAAATCGGGAATTTTATTTGATTAATATCTATCTGAGATGTGTCGTCCCATTTATATAATTCTGACGACTTTACTATATTTACAATGTATTCATTTTCATGCTAGCAAGCGCATGCGTATGTGCGAAGTTTAACGCGTAGGTATATACTACGATTTTATCAATGAACTGTTATTTTTTGTTTTCTTTAAAGGAATATAGAGTCTACTATTTCATGAAAAATGAACGATTTTGAACTTTCAAAGCATTCAAACAACGTTGCAAACAATATTTTAATGATGTGTAATCGGAATGTAACAATACTGCAGAATGAAGAACTAGTTTCTATAGCGGTTTTTATCCGAAAATGGATGTTGTTCGGTAAAGACATAACCTGTATTGATTGCGAAAATATAACTCTGTATACATTGCAAGCCATTTATACAAAAATAATTCACGAAAAGATACAATATTCATTCAAGAACAATACTCAATATGAACATTTGACTGTATATATGACTATGAACCTGTCGAATATGTTTAATCGAAACTTTGCAGATTATTACGTTAAGATAACAAACATTTCATGAAAATGAACGATTTTGAACTTTCAGAGCATTCAAACAACGTTGCAAACAATATTTTAATGATGTGCAATCGGAATTAACAATACTGCAGAATGAAGAACTAGTTTCTATAGCGGTTTTTATTCGAAAGTGGATGTTGTTCGGTAAAGACATAACCTGTATTGCTTGCGAAAATATAACTCTGTATACATTGCAAGCAATTTATACAAAAATACTTCACGAAAAGATATAATATTCATTCAAGGACAATACTCAATATGAACATTTGACCGTATATATGACTATGAACCTGTCGAATATGTTTAATCAAAACTTTGCAGATTATTACGTTAAGCATTATCAAGGTTTAGATGTTCATCCCATAAATTGTTAATAGAAGAAGCAAGATATAGAAATATTGATAGGAATTTACGTATATGTACTAAATGTAACATGAATCAAATAGAAAACGAATATCATTTCTTATTAGTTTGTCCATTCTATAGTGAATTGAGAGGTCAATGTTTTCCTCGGTATTATTGTCATTGGCCAACCATTAATAAATTTATATCAATTATGCAATCTTTGCAAAAGAAAATAATTGTTAATTTAGCTAAGTTTATCTATTGTGCTATGTGTAAGAGAAGCTCAAACAGTTGATTTTATGTATGTAGGTATTTGTTTCCATATTAAAATATTCTTTATTTTCTTCTGTGACCCATACTGACATTTTGATATTTTGTAGTAGTTATGTTAACTGTTTACCATACTTTTCTTATGTTATGTAAATATGTTATAACCGCCACGGTAATTTGGCGATGAACATGTATTTGTTTTTGCCAATAAAATATTTGACTGACTTGACTGACTGTTAAGATAACAGACATTTTATTAATAAGCGAATTAAGTATTTTTCATAATAAAAGTCATTTAATGAGGGACAGTATTGGATTATCTTCCCTTGATCAAAACCGAGGTTAACCAAAATGTAAGTAGGTCCAAATATTTGGAATCCTTTGCTTTTATCGTTGAGTTTTATGTAAGACAGGTCGATATGTCTTAATCAATTATTTCCACATGCATCAACAAATATGTAAACCTTAAGAAAAAAATGTTTCATTTATGTCAACAGATTCTTCATCTTATCGCAATATTTAATCTGAATATTACAAATGATCCTAATTAGCCCTAATTAATTTAGTTTGCTACAAAGAAATAGGCGATAAAGTCCGAGTAATCCAATAGCTTAGGACCTATCTATTTATAGGGAGTACTCAGGGAAGGTTATTCACTAATGTCCCTCATTCTAATGAGCAAGTTACTCTTACCAAAAATGAAATGCATTTTCTAATTTTGATTAGTTGTTTAAGAGACATGGTAAAATTGCAAACACACTGTTCAATGTCTCTTTTAAGAATGGAATTGTTCTTTCATGTTTTGGCAAATGCAATCTCATTGAAATGAGATCATCGTTTTTGCCTCCGTTACTCTTCGCCTACCTAGAGAAGGGTAGTGGAGCGACAGTAAGGATATGATTTTAGCGATATAGGAGCTAAAGTGTTATCTATTATATCATTCCGAAGAATTCCTATATAGATCCCCGAGACCCTCTTTCTTATTGAGGTATATCTTTAGTATCAACTGTTTATAAAATATATACGTGTTATAATATGTTTCAAACTTTCAAGAATGGGTTTATCATAAATATAAGTTAGCGGACAAGCAAAGTAGGTTTCAGGAAAATAAAACAAAGTACATAAGATCAAATGTGCTCATTTGATAATTTAATAGACACTACAAGTATTCCCATAGAAAAAGAAACATATTTTCTTGTTTGTATTCCGATGATATTGTAATTTTACCCGACATTTATGAAGATTTACAAACTCTCTTCTCTGGTTTGTCAGACTGGTGTAATAGACATTTTGAATGCTACGAGATTTCCATAGTAACGGAAGTGGCATTTCGCGCATGCGCATTCTGCGAAGGACAAAAACAATAACGAAAATATAGTATTTATCAGTATTATGGGCATTTTACTGTCTTAGCAGTAATCAACAACATCATAAACGTCTTGATGTAACCAAACAGATTAACCATTAGTTTAAGAGGGTTTATTTTGACAAATAACCGTAAAAGGTGAAGATTTGCCAGTGGCAGTTTTAAAGCAATGAACTCAAGCGATCTTAAGTTATGTCACCTGGAAACCAGTAATTATTGGATGACTTAATTAAGTTATTCAAAAAGCGCATGCATACTTTCTGATAAAAAGGTGATATAATACATTAGATTTTCGATTTCACAATCAATGGACTGGACCAAAACAAAGCAAAATCTCTTCATATTAACAATAAAGCATTTAGCAACAGTCTGGATCAATACATACTAACTAGAAGTAAAGAACTTGACCACAAAACATTTCTTTCATCTCTTTTTAATGACTTTTTCCACCAAAAAATCACATCATAAGATAGACTAAGCCTTTCCTAAAATTCCTTAGAATAATATTGACCATTCAATTGAAGTAAACATGAGATAAAATCAGTAAAAAACCAAAAGAGTAATCTCTCTTTGACCAGAACGGCGGTTTTTTCTTACTGTGGAAAATTTTGAAATTAAAGAGAAATACTAGTTGTGTCCCTTCCACCAAATCGTAAATAAAAGATGTATCGAAAAGTAAGCATTGACAGTGGAGATCGAAATTAAATTTATAACGAATTTCGAGCTAGCTTTGAACTTCGAAGTTCAATTAAACCAAAGCTGGATTTCGAGCCAGGATTTGTTTCTAGCTAGCTCGTAGATCAAAATTCAAAGATATGTTAAGTCTAATTTTTAGCTTGGCATGAATTCGGGAGGGCTCGAAGATCGAAGATTAAATTTACAAAAGCTGAACATTGAGCTTGAGTTCAATTTCGAGATAGCTCGCAAATCAGATTCAAAGTAAGCTTTACCTGAAAATCGAGCTGGAGATGAATTTCAAGGTTGGTCGAGGATCTAAATTCAAAACAAGCATTTCAGGCTGAATTTTGAGTTTGAATAAAATTTCGAGCTAGCTTAAAGATCAAAATTGAAAATTGCAAATGCTGAATTTCGAACCGGAGTTAAATTTTGACATGATAGCTGGATGATCAGAATTCAAAATTTACAACAGCCGAATTTCGAGCTGGAGTTGAATTGGACGTAGTTCGAAGATCGAAATACAAACTTGGCTTAAGCCGAAAATCGAACTGGAGTAAAATTTTGATCTAGCTCGAAGATTGGAACTAAAATATTTTTAAAATGTTGAATTTCAAACTATATTTGAATTTCGAGGTAGTTCGAAGATCAAAAATTCAAAATTTGCAAAAGCCAAACGTCAAGCTAGAGTTGCTGCTGGCTCGTAGATCGAAACTCAAAATAAGCATAGAGCGTCTAAATTTCGAGCAACAATCTTCGAGCTAGATCTCAAAATTCAACTCCAGTTCGAAAAGTGGCCTTTGCATTTTTTAATTTTGATTTTCGAGACAGCTCGAAATTCAACTGCAACTCGAAATTATGCGTTGGTGTTCTAAGAATTTCTATCTTCTTGCTGTCTCAAACTAGAAAATCGACTTTAGAATATTTTGAATTTGGATCTTCGAGCTAGCTCGAAATTAAACTTCAGCTTATTATTCGATCTAAGCTAATTTAAAATATTTCGATCTTCAACCTGGCTCGAAATTTAACTCCAGGTCGAAATTCAGTTTGGTTTTGATTTCGATCTTCGAGCTAGCTCCTGTTGCATGTAAATTAGTTTTATACATAAGAATCTTTGTTGATACTAACTGTTTTAAATGTGTCAGATTATGAAAAAAAAAATTATGCTCCCCGAAAAATTTCGGGGGAGCATATAGTCGCCGCCTTGTCTGTCCGTCCGTCCGTCCTTCCGTCCGTCCGTCCCCTTTTCTTGTCCAGGACATAACTTTGAAACAACAAAAGGTATCAACATGAAACTTTGTAGGTAGATAGATCTCATTGAGTAGGTGTGCAGTGCACAAGAACCGTAACTCTGCCTTGCCTAATTTTTGAATTATTCCCCTTTGTTTATTTTTACACTTTGAAGTTTGTCCGGGACATATCTCTAAAAGTATAAGAGGTATGTATCAACATGAAACTTTGTAGGTAGATAGATCTTATTGAGTAGGTGTGCAGTGCACAAGAACCGTAATTCTGCCTTGCCTAATTTTTGAATTATCTCCCTTTGTTTATTTTACACTTTGAACTTTGTCCGGGTCATAACTCTTAAACTATGATAGGTATCAACATGAAACTTTGTAGGTAGATAGATCTCATTGAGTAAGTTTGCAGTGCACAAGAACTGTAACACTCTCTTGCCTACTTTTGGAGCTATTGTCCTTTGTTCATTTTGACACTTTGAACTTTGTCCGGGACATTTCTCTAAAATTATAAGAGATATCAACATGGAACTTTGTAGATAGATAGGTCTCATTGGGTGGAAGTGCAGTGCTTATGAATCATTACTCTGACTTGCCTTATTTTGAAGTAATTGCCCTTTGTTTATTTTTACTTTTTGACTTTGGCCGTGACATAACTTTAAAACTATTAGAGATATCAACATGAAACTTTGTAGTTAGCTAGATATAATTGGATGGAACTGCAATGCTTAAAGAACCTAAACAAAGCCTGGTCTAATTTTGGAGTTATTGCCCTTTGTTCATTTTACACTTTGAATTTTTACCCGGGACATAACTCTGATATCATCAGAAAACTTTATAGATAGATAGATCTCATTGAATAGAAGTGCAGTGCAAAAAAACATAACTCCACTTTGCCTAATTTTGGAGTTTTTTGCCCTTTGTTCATTTTTTTGTACTTTCCTGTGTCCAGAACCTTCTCAGGGAGCATCAACCGGTTCAACCGGTTCTTGTTTTATTTACAGATAATTCTGTACTAATCTTATGATATGAACTTGCGCCAAAACACGAAATAATATCGTTAAAAGACAAATGTTTTATTAATGTAAATAATGAAATTATATCATCTTATGCTCATTTTGAATCTATCAATACTATATTGATGTGTCATACGAGGGTCGTTCAAACAGCAATTTCACTGTTACTCTACAAATCACGTCTTAAAACATCCAAGTAAAAGAATATATGATAAACAAATATTGAAACATGTTTTCTAAATACAGTAAAAATATCAACTCAATATGTTTACAATTAAGAATTCAGTGAAATGAAAAACAGAACAAGGAGTAAGCAACAATGCATCGAATGACGTCCATGAAATAAAGAGAAAGAAATAAAGAATTCCTAAAGAAAGTCCAACAAGACAAAATTGAAATGTTGCAGGCTTGGTTTGGTTGAGCATGTTCATGGAAGTTAATGGAAGGTGCAAGTTACCGTCCACGCCCCTAGCACCGGCGTAAGCAGAATTCAACATTTATTCATGGTAATGGTGAAATTTTGAATTAAGAAAAACCCGCAAATGTGTTCATGAAGCGTGAAACCAAAATGTTTTCAGTGTCATAGTTTTTACTATACACATATAGTTAAAAACAATGACACCCCTGGGACAGGGCCAGTTTTGACCCCAGGGCTTTTATTTGAACAAACTTTGTATACACTTACTAGAAGATGTTTCATGCTTTATATCTAAACTCTAGCTATTTGGGTTTTTTCAAAGAAGATTTTAAGATTTTGCTATAGACATATTAGGAAAATCAATGACCCCCGGGGCGGGGCCAATTTTGACCCCAGGGCTTTATTTGAACAAACTTTGTAGACACTCACTAGAAGATGTTTCATGCTTAATATCTTAACTCTAGCTATTTGGGTTTTCTCAAAGAAGATTTTAAGTTTTTGCTATATACATATAAGGAAAATCAATGACCCCCGGGGTGGGGCCAATTTTGACCCCAGGGCTTTTATTTGAACAAACTTGGTAGACACCTATTAGAACATATTTGATGCTAAATATCTTAGCTCTAGCTCTTTGAGTTCTTTAAAAGAAGATTTTTTAAAATTTTACGATATGCATATAGGGAAAATCAATGACCCCCTGGGGCGGGGCCAATTTTGACCCCAGGGCTTTTATTCAAACAAACTTGGTAGACACCCATAAGAAGATGTTTCATGCTAAACATCTAAGCTCTAGCTCATTGGGCTTTTTAAAAGAAGATTTTTTAATTTTTTACTAAACACATATAGTTAAAAACAATGACACCCCTGGGGCGGGGCCAGTTTTGACCCCAGGGCTTTTATTTGAACAAACTTTGTAGACACTTACTAGAAGATATTTCATGCTTAATATCTCAACTCTAGCTATTTGGGTTTTTTTCAAAGAAGATTTTTTAACTTTTTGCTATACACATATAAGGAAAATCAATGACCCCCGGGGCGGGGCAAGTTTTGACCCCAGGGCTTTTATTTGAACAAACTTTGTAGACAATCACTAAAAGATGTTTCATGCTTAATATCTAAACTCTAGCTATTTGGGTTTTTTTCAAAGAAGATTTTTTTACTTTTTGCTATAGACATAGAAGGAAAATCAATGACCCCCGGAGCGGGGCCAATTTTGACCCCAGGGCTTTTATTTGAACAAACTTGGTAGACACCTATTAGAACATGTTTGGTGCTAAATATTTTAGCTCTAGCTCTTTGAGTTCTTTAAAAGAAGATTTTTTAAAGTTTTTACTATATGCATATAGGGAAAACCAATGACCCCCTGTGGCGGGGCCAATTTTGACCCCAGGGCTTTTATTTGAACAAACTTGGTAGACACTCATTAGAACATGTTTCATGCTAAATATCTTAGATCTATCTCTTTGGGTTCTTTAAAAGAATATTTTTTTAAAGTTTTACTATATATATATAGGAAAAATCAATGACCCCTGGGGCGGAGCCAATTTTGACCCCAGTGCTTTCATTTGAACAAACTTGGTAGACACTCACTAGAAGATGTTTCATGCCAAATTTCTAAGCTCTAGCTCTTAGGGTTTTTTGAAAGAAGATATTTAAAGTTTTTTCTTTCGGTTGCCATGGCAACCAGAGTTGTGCATGGAATAAAATTCTTTTAACAATTTTTAAAGGTGACCACCAAAGGAACATTCCTGTGAAGTTTGGATGAAATTGGCCAAGTAGTTTATGAGGAGATGTCATTTAAAGTAAAAGTTTACGGACGACGGACGGACGGACGACGGACGGACGCCGAA
This sequence comes from Ruditapes philippinarum, assembly GCF_026571515.1. Taxonomy (NCBI): domain Eukaryota; kingdom Metazoa; phylum Mollusca; class Bivalvia; order Venerida; family Veneridae; genus Ruditapes; species Ruditapes philippinarum. Next base: position 59,504 of record NW_026865058.1, read on the forward strand.
CGAAAAGCGATCACAAAATCACACCCTGTCACTTTGTGACAGGTGAGCTAAAATTATGCAAACATCAAGCGACCAGCGTACCCCATTCCGCGCAGAAAGGCCATAGTTGGCCCCATCCGCTCTAACTGGTGGTTTTAAAGTACTCCCTTCACTTGACGGGCTAACAAAATGATCTTAATTAGTGATTAATATGATTAACGTAAACGTGATAGACCGATCTAAACATAATATGATTTGTGTAAAGTTACAAAGAAATATTTAATAATTGAATAGTAATATGTTTTTATATACCCAGAACCAAAATCGTTTAGGGTGGGGAATAACACCAGCAATTAATATTCAATGTATTGGAAAACACTTTAATAACCATACAAAAATAAAATAAGTTTAAAATACCTATCTTATATAATAGAATTGAATGTTTACATATAAATATGCCGGACAGCTTGCAAAATATCTATACCGTGTAATTCATTCTTTTCCGATTTGCAAATGATGTCACGAATTTCCAGTTACTTTCCCGCGTTCTCCGGCTTCCGCATCTTGATTTCGCTTACTTGCTTGCTCAAGCGGAAAACAAGTGACCTGCTGGCTTATTCATTGCTTTTTGTTAAGTCCATCTTCTCATATGCAGATAAAGGAGTATCGCTAACCTGTTGAAAACACTTCGTGCGTTTTTTCTAGATTTGCAACAGATGTCATTTTCCTTCATATAATGCTATCTCTACTTCTGTTCAGAAGAATTTCAAACAATTTATATTAATATTTAAACATATCATTTTATGTTATGAAACAAGTAGAAAAAAACAGACTTTAAATTATGAATGAAAAATAAATAAAACTTCACAAAAATAAATAATAAATAAAAAAGTGAGTTGATGCGCTGCGATGGGCGCATGTTACCAAGTTTATTCTAAATCACAGGTAAAGCGCGTTTAGTGAAATTATATGATAAATTTATGCTTATATTGTAGAAAACATTAAAAATTGGTTCACATATGAAACAAATTTAGATATAACGGAATATGAAGATTCCAGTATCTTATCTATATTTCCTTTTATATAGTTCTTGTAAACAAAGTATTTATAATGAACTCTTTTCATGGAATGGCACTACTGTGTCACATTGAAGGTTCCATGATAATCGCCGTATGAACACATCTGCGGATATTTCTAAATTCCAAATTTTACCATTTCATGTTTAAATGTTGAATTCTGCTTTAGCCGGTGCAAGCGGGCGTGGACGGTAGCATTGAATGTTTATGTAGATTTCCTAATAAAGTTTTAAAGAGTTGAGTTCAACAAAAACTATGTGTAGCTAAAGGATCAGGGAGCCAGTGTATTTGGTCACGTGACATTTGTAAACGTCACCACTGCAAATTGTCGCGCACATGACATTAAATTTTGCTACAGTAACTATGGAAAGTTATGTAACACTTGAATCGGCAATTACTAGTTCTTGCTTATTTGAATTATATTTATATTATTGATGACAAAAAATGAACGTTTCGCCAATTCACCTTAATCCTGTATCCCATAATCAGTTGCGGTGAGAGGACTTCAAGTTTACGCCAGGTCGAAAGACGAGAACAAAACATATTTTGACAAAGCAAATTCTGCTTAAGCCGGTGCAAGGGGGCGTAGACGGTAACTTGCACTTTCCAGTACCGTCCATGAACAGGCTCAATCAAACCGAGCCTGCAACATTTTCAATTTTGCCGTGTTGGGCTTTCTTTATGGATTCTGTATTTTTCTATTTTATGATCACATCCGTGTTATTTGTGCCGTGTGGCGGCTGTAAAAAGTCGCCCCGTACATTTAATCAATGATGTTATATTTTCGGCCCTTGAAGATCGTTCAGCACGACATTATTGTTGTGCTTGCGTTTTTTTTTTAGTTTCAACTTTTCGGTATTTTCTAGTTGGATGGTTCCAATATTCCTACTTGAATAATGTTGAATCACCCATAGGATATGTTGCCTGCTTTTTAAATTTGTCTTTTGACGTCTTATCTGTGATACGCAGGCTTCATAACCTCTGATCCCTTTTCAAAATTCCATTTTATTTAGTTCCGCCCATTGTTTTCTCGTTTAGGGCACACGTATTTTTTTAATTGGGGACCATATGCCGCTTTTCATGGAATGGCACTACTGTGTCACATTGAAGGTTCCATGATAACCGCCGTATGAACACATCTTCGGATGTTTCTAAATTCAAAATTTACTATTTCATGTTTAAATGTTGAATTCTGCTTAAGCCGGTGCTAGGGGGCGTGGACGGTAACTTGCACTTTTCAGTACCGTCCATGAACAGGCTCAGTCAAACCGAGCCTGCAACATTTTCAATTTTGCCGTGTTGGGCTTTCGTTAGGGATTCTGTATTTTTCTATTTTATCGATAAAGAGGGTGACAGGTATTAAGATAAAGAATTTATTAACAATGTTTATCATAAATATTTATTTCGAACAGAAATGCCGGTGAAGATGATTTAATAGCGAGATAACTTCGATTCTTGTATTTCATACTAGCGGATGTGGGAAAACTGTAGTTATATGCGAGATAACACTCAGGCACAATAACCTTGTTTAATCGTGTTGATATATATTTTTCGATTGGTAAAATATGAAAAACAAGATCAACAAGGAAAGGCGGCGTTCAATGAACGCAACCCCCATATGACCCAGCAACAAGAACCAATGGCAAGGAGCCCAGGCGGACCCCAAACATAAACTATGGTAAAACTATTTACTATTAATAAAATGAATGAAAATAGGACTACCACTACAGGTGATTCATATTCCAAAAAATATGATAAAAAATATCAACAAGGAAAGGCGGCGTTTAATAAATGCAACCCGCCACCTTAACTATTTGAACTTGACCTATATTTTATGATATTTCATCTGTGTTCCAATAATAATTACAATAAATTTCCTTGCGAAAAGAATTTAATCATACATTATTTTGGTAAAATAAAAGGGAGATGACTAGGTAAAAACAAAATTATTCTATTGGAATCATTCTATCTAAGGCCTAGGAACTTCCAACTTTGTATGGTGAAAACTTACGACGATAATCCCTTACGATTTTGGGTCAATGAGTCAAAGATCAAGATCCACATCGACTTTGTAGGTATAAACGGTTTCCGATCAATAACTTGACAACGCATAGGCAGTTTGCCCTCAAACTTCGTAGGTGCATTGGACGTGGCAAGTAAATGACCCATATTTGTTTTGGGGTCCAATATCAAGGTCAAATTGACCTTATAGTTAAAAATGATTTACCGATCATTAACTTGACAAAGCATTAGTTATTGGCAATCAAACTGCATAGTTGCATTGGGCCTTTCGGTAGATGACCCTCTTGATTTTAGGGTCAAGGGGTCAAAGTTCAAGTTCACATTGACCTTGTAGGTAAAAAAGGTTTCTGATCAATTACTTGACAACCCATGATCTGTTGGCCCTCAAACTTCGTAGGTACATTGGTCTTGGCAAGTTGATGATTTTCTATTGATTTTGGGTCACGGGAACAAAGGACAAGGTAATATTGAATATGTAGGTGAACGGTTTCCGATCAAAAACTTATCTCATGAGCCAAGCCATTGGCCCTCAATTGCATAGGTGCATTGGTCTTGGTAAGTACATGACCACTATTGATTTTGGGTTCAAGGGATGAAAGGTCAAGGTGATAATTGAACTTGTAGGTAAAAACGGTTTCCGAACAATAACTTGACAACACATTGGCCCTTGGCCATCAAACTGCTTAGGTGCATTGTCCTTGACCAATAAGTGACCCTTATTGAGTTTGGGATCAAGGGGTCAAGGGTCACATTGATCTTGTAGGTAAAAACGGTTTTTGATCAATTACTAAACAACAGATGGGCAGTTAGTCTTCAAACTTCTTAGGAGCATTGGTCTTTGTCAGTAAATGATCCCTCTTGATTTTTGGGTCAGGGTATCAAAGTTTAAAATTGTTTATGTATTTTATTGTCGGCAAATTTATTTTCCACATTAATTCTTATATGACACAATTTCTCTAAAGAAAATAAAATTTAACCTTTAGAGAAAACCAAAGGCCGCTTAAACATAATGTATGTATGTTTCAAGGTAAAATATCAATTAGAATGTGCATTTCCTATTTAAAGTAAATGATGTAAGGCCTTTAGTAAAATAATAAAAAGGTAAAAGAACATTTTGTTCAGGTTCGTCAAAAATGCCATAATATTGTGAAAGAATTTTAAATCACCTTATAAGTTTCTGTGTTCTCAAACAAATTTGGCACCTCCTCAATTGCCTATTTTCATGTCGGTAGCGGTTATGAGACACTAACATTTAGCAAACCGAGTATCCGCAAGTAAAGTGACAAATATTCACAGGCATAATTACAAAGTATCACAAGCAAAATGAAGAGTGTTTTTCAGGCAAGATCTATTTTCCTAAGAGCAAGATGCAGAGTTTTACAAGGAATAAGTTGAAATTTTCCAGGCATTATTTAAAAATCAAACTTTAGTCAAACTAAGATTGATGTAGCACAATTAAAACTAAAACATAATCAATTTATGAATGAATCAAGCACACGCACCATATTATGTTACTATGTGAAATGTTCATTTGACAAAGTAAAAGGGATGTTAGTAGATACGGGTAATCCTGTGTCAGCGGTGTCATATCACTGACTACCTTTATTTTTTACTGTTAACTGAAGCATACAAATTAATTCTAAACTATTCTCAGTCGGTGATTCTTTGCCTTCAGCAAATGATACTTAGTTGCGAAGAAAGGGAAAGCATACAGAACAGTTCGATTTTGAGCATATTCCTTAAGTTTACATGTTTTTGTGGCTGACATAGAAGAATCAATAGGGATGTATCGTATATAAATGCGAATGGCACTTCGTTAGTTTGAATAGACATAAATGTACAAATTGAGTGAAGACAAAACATTATAAGGTCAAATTACATAGATATAGTGTACGTTGATCTAGAATACAGGTTTCGTAGTCTGTAGTTATCCATGCTAGGTCTGAAATGTTTGTACCAACCCATATTAATGTTAACACTTCACATAGACTTAATATTTCATTGATAAAGCCGCGTTTATATTGCTCATTCTTTAGTACATGTAGATAGTAGATACAAGTGTTCAGCATTGGGCTTTATCAATTATGAATGTATTATCAACACTTTCTTTTTAAATTTAAGATGAACTTCATTGTCAGCAAATTATTCCCGACCACTGAGATTTTTGATAGTTCACTGTAAGACGATTACAACAAAGCAACTGTCTGAGATGACGTTAATATTAGTGTTGATTTACAACTGTCTCGTAGCTTCTCTAGATTGTTCCGGCACAATATCGCTAACAGCCGTATCATTTCTTCTACTCTCTTTCCAATCAAGTATCCGATAGCGTTTCTTCCGTTCGAAAAATTTGCACTGCAAACATAATATTGTAAATGCTAAGATATTGTAAATGCATATACACTTATAAATGAAATATTGAGAAGTATTGATGAAATAAAATGGGTATTTTCATTTTTTTTTCGTATTTTCACAGTAAAAAATTATTTTTCACTGCAGTGAAACATAGTTTTTGTATTTCATTGATGTCTTGCCTGACTACTTTCTTCTTAATTCCGTCAATACACAAAAAAGTTTTGGGGATTTCTTTCAAATTGTTATGTCAAAAAGCGAAAAAGGTATATAAAAAACAGAAAATTCAAGTTTTTTTTATAATAAATGCAGGATTTATTTTCATCGAGTGGTATGAAAATAAATATTTCATGAGTGGCGGTATACCATACCACAAGATATTCTCTAATTATTTACTATTGTTGTCTATTTTATTGCAGTGTTATTATCTAACTGCAGAAAAAAAGCGATAACGTATATCTAGAGATAGATATAAATGAAATTATTATGAATTTGTATCATTCTGTTGAAAAAGTGTCAGAGTTAAATCGTATACATATACATGCACAGTGCGGTAACTGGAGTGCAGGTATCAGTTACCCGCACTCCAGATAATGCCAGTTGATTGGTTCATTTTTGCTGGGGTTTACATATTGTGACGGCAGAGAAAGAGAAAGGGGCAGGAATGTCATATTCAAATGCTCGTTCATTGGTTCATTTTTTTCTGGGGTTTCGTATTTTGACAACAGGGAACGTACTGTCATGTTTGACTATGATACAAAAGAGAAAGAACACCAAAACACTCGGCAATCTGATTTATACTCGGGGGCTACGCCCCCTCGTACAAATCAGATAGCCTCGTGTTTCGGTGCTCTTTCTATTACATATAAAATGTAAGAAATACCTTGTATTGAATTGTAATCAATATTTAATTAAGAAATAATATAGTTTTATTACCGACAGCAATAAATTAGAAACTCACTTTCCACAGTATTATGATCAGTAAAGTCAATAGGACTAAACCTCCGGCTGCACTTAAAATGATTATCCACATATTTACCTTCCCTGGTGCAGAACCATGTTTAAGAAAAAATGTAGCCCATTTCTGAAAAAAAGGAAAAAAATATAAATTTTGAAGAAAACACCGCAAACAAACAACTTTATGTGCTATACATTTAATCCACAGTGAATATGCACATTTATTTATAAGGAAAAAAATATGATAGAAACACTGAACACATTTAACAGGTTTTAAAATGCGTTGCTAAACCCAGACTCCTGAAGCAAAAGTGAGAATAAAGTAAATTTACTAGGTATGATACAACCTGTCTTAAAATTAAATTTAGATTTGAAATGAGAAATGTGCATAGTGGATTTTTGCTGTACATTTGCAATCAATGAAAAGATAGGACACATACTATTTGAAAAGCGGACTATTACAACAATTATCATTTAGCTTGAAAATACATCTTAAGAATATCTTACCCGAGCAAATACTGGTTCAGACCATGCAACAGATTTCATCCCGTACCAAATATTAGGGTCACTGACATTGGCAAAAGTGGTAAATCTTACACCGTATCCGTTCTGCGAATAAGATAAAAAAATAACCCGATAAACACAATTCATAATTATATTAGTTCAAAAGGAAATTCAAGGGAATCTTTTTCTATCCCTGTAAAACATTAAGCCATTTCTTTTTTTTTGTACATGTAGAAATATAAACTTTAGAATCAGAGAATTTGTTATCGTCAGATTTAGTTAAGTCTCTATGTTTTGGTATTAAGATCTGATCATGTTTTTGCATACTTAGTTGGGTTCTTCGAAGTCAACTTAACGAAGTCGAAACCTTCATGATTGGTGTGGATACCGAACCCGGTGGGGACTACGACTTTGGTTTTTTTGTCAAGAAGATATACTAGCTTTAGGAAAGTTGGTTGTTTTACACAGATGTACCAGAGTAATGCAATAAAAAACACCCAGTAAATTTGGAATCTCGCCATATTATTTTTACAGTGTATGATTGATTTACAGACCTCTAAAGAGACGTTCAACCACAACGTTAATACGTAAATTTACTATATATATCACTGATTTAAAATAATGAAAATTCAATATTAAAGTAAAAGTAAAACCTTCTCTTTGGCCAATTCCTTTTTCGAATAAACTTATCTACTGTGAACTCAAAATTCTTGTTGGTATTGCCTCCATATCGGTCAGTCTACACTCCGATTACAATACAGCCAAAAGTTGACATTCTTGACAGCTCTAAACCGAGAATTAAATGCCTTAGTTTTATTTACGCAAGTCCCGGGTTTACATTTTAAACAATATATTAAAATGTAAATCAATACGGCTGAACCGTAACAATTTTCTTTCCAATGCGTCATGCAATGAGTAATTACCTTCGAAAATGAAGCGTTTTAATTAAATAAATACTTGTAATTATTGTTCATATATTACATGTACAAGGTTGTTAACATCAAGCTCTATAATACCATCGGGAATTACATGGACAAAAATAGTTACAGAATAATAACAGGGTCTATGTGTATTACAAGTTTAAAGAAATAACAAACAAGACAATGACTAAAATATAAATCTGCATATTTTAATTGAATAAGGAAAAGAGACGCAATGGAGGGATGGGTAA